>NC_056725.1:247831224-248110719 GCF_019279795.1 Protopterus annectens | reverse complement strand
GGTTGAATATATACTGTCAATAATTCAGTGGGGAGTAGGGTTACCACCTGTTCCTCTTTACGAGGGGAAGTCCCACTTTGGACAGTTGTGTCCTGCGACGACACCTAAGACATGGCAAATGTCCTGTGATTTTATGACAACAGTATATTTCTTATTTTCTTTACTAGTTGCATGATACAGGTATTTTGTATCTGGAACTCATAACTATTATTTGGGATAGCATAAGCTATTCAAATGCTATGAAATAAGCTTTTATCTTGGCATACAAGTGTAATTCTGTCCTTTGCACTGGCCGGGGGTATGTTTTATCCTGCAAATTCTCACATTTCTACAATGGATGTCCCACCTTGGGCATCTGAACAGGTGGCAACCCTAGTGGGGAGACCTGCATGGTGGACAGCTGTTCCATCCTGCGTAGTATGTTTTGCATGTCTGTCTAGAAACTGAACAGTACCGTGACTACACATACATGTTTTGTCCAGATGTGTACAGTACTAGACACCATGGCGTGTAAACAACTCTGAGGTTTCAACAGGTTACTTATCCCATGCGGGATGTACACACATTTGGCCAAAACATGAACGCGTGGGCATTTGGATTTACGTAACAGTGATGGGATGTTTACAAATGTGGGATGCATATTTGCAATCCTGACACTGCCTAGGACGATACTTCCTACTACATATGGGGAATACTCGCTATGTGTAGGTGTACGGATGCGCAAGGCTGGTAGCTGGATTTGGTGGACATTCGGACATGGGTGCGGGTTATGTGCTATACAGGGGTTGTTGCGTATTGCATTTGCATGCATGGGTTCTGCTTTTGGATATCCCGGTTCCGCATATAGCATCCTATGTGTATGTGCCGGTTACGTTCCTGTTCATGTGTATAGCACATTTTAATATACATATGTTTGTGTGTGTTTGGTATACAATTTGGTCTGTCAGGTTTCTTTACAGTTGTTTTATAGCCACAACTGCCCAGCTGTGTACTATCACTACCACTGTGGGACTGCTGGTGACCCTGCCCATGGGGCTAGATGTGTGTATTGGCAGCGCGATGACATGATGCGCTTCACTTCCACTGGGTATACCTACTTACAGTGCAGTACATTACGGGCACACGATTTTAAATATCATTTGTTCCATGGACGGAAACTCATATTGTGTTGAGTGCATTTCTGTTTGGTTCTCCATTTTATGTGGCCAGGAACTGTCTTGCATGCTTTGCATACATTTCATTATCCACGGATACTCATAAGTGTGATTATTATTGCAGGTGGACTATAATATTCAGCAGTTTATGTTGCTCATCGACAGCCGACATTGACACGCCTCCAGGCACAGCTTAGTAACGCCCCATGCACTCGCGCACGTGTCCTATGCACGTGGATGTGATGGCAGCGCACCTTCATTAATATGCATATGGTGCTACTACACCATATATACGCCCATACGGCCGGGCGGAGAGCCTTACCGACCATGCGCCGAGCTTCTTGAATCTGGGGGATGGTCTTTCTTAGGTAGTATAAAAGATTTAGAATTTAAAGAATAATCCAACTTTTTGACCATAGACATCAAAGACCTGTACACATTCATCCCACATTTAGAAGGGATTGAGTGGGTATCTTTTATGATGAGGTCAAAAGGAGCATCAACAACAGAGGTGGGTTTGGTGGAAGAACTGTTAGACATTATTCTAACAAATAACTTTATTATCTTCGACAATGAGTTTTACTTACAAAGAATAGGTGTAGTGATGGTTTCCCCATGTGGTGCTAGCTTTTCCAACTTGGTAATGGCATACTGGGAACAGGAATATATCAGAAAGAACACTCAGATCAGTGGACTGATATATTTTTACACATGATTTTTGGATGATATTGTTATCATCATTAAAGGGGACCACAAAATACCTAGGGATTAGTCAGCTATTTTAACAGCACCACAGACTTTTTACAGTTCACCTTCAATTACAATCTAGACAGTATGTCATACATGGACACTGAGTTAAAGAAAGATAAAATTCACGGTAGATATATAGGAAAAATCTTTTGGAAAGAGACCTATTCAAATACATGTTTACACTTTTCTAGCTGCCACCCCTACCTCCAGAAATGGTCAGTAGTTAAAGGCCAACTGGTTAGGACTGCTAGAATGGTGACAACAGAAGAAGATTTCCAGGCAGAATGTGCAAATTTAAGAGGGATGTTTTTGAGAAGGGGGTACCTCAACTCTTTAATAATGCAACTAGTGGATGAAGTCCAAAACAAAAGTGCCACAGGACTATATAAACCTATTTTAAATCAAGGTTAAAGAGACTTTACATTCACTAACGTGGAACTCAGTAGTGAGTTGAACAGGGATGACAGGTTCCATATCACGTACAGCTTCATAACTCCATACAGCTTGAATGCATCGGATCTTAAAAATATAATATATAAAAACTGGAACCTGTTACAGGGTGATACATCCTTTGTGCATAAACTTACAGGGCCACCACAGATTATATTTATGAGAGGTAGAAATACAAAAAAAGTGTTAGAAAAACACAACACAAGGATGCCCAGAAACCCAGGTATGCTTAGATGTAGCATGTGTAATTATTGTAAACACATGGAAATAAGTCAAACATACTATGTGAGGGTTATAAAATACTACACAATGAGGAGCTTTGACTGTCAATCTAAAATGGTTGTTTATGTAGCTCAGTGTCAGCAATGCCCAGCATGTTATGTTGGGAAAACTGAGCATAAACTCAAAGAGTGTGTTTGCAAACATCTTTAGAGCATCAGTAGGGGAAAACAAGAAAGTGTACTAGCCAGGCACATTACTGAAAATTCAGAACACAAGTTCAAATTTAGGGCCATTGATCAAGCAACATCAGATAACAGAGGGGGGCCTGATACTGTCATACTAGAGAGACATGAGCTTTTATGGCAGTTATGAACAAATGCAGCACCCCGGGTTGAATGAAATTTGTTCAGTTTTATGTATATTAAAGTTAAAAAGTTTGACTAGATAATTTAGACAGCATCTTAACAAAATATTTGTATGTCAATGAGTAATGTATTTTATATATACAGTGGATGTATTCTTAAAGAGAAGGAATAGGCATTAATGGGTTAATTTACATGGTAGTTAATGGAGGTAGTTGTAATTGGTTTAGTAAAAACACATGGTAATTGCATACTGACTTTAAAGTGAAGCATTACACTGTATGATTTTAAATAGGCAATGAAGAAATAATATATACCAACCTCAAAATAAACCAAAACAAAACCATCAACATAATTGGATGCTACTTCCCACCTGGCCAAAACACCTCTCTACTAGAAAAACTCCTCAGCTGGTCTACCCACCATCTCCCCCAAGAAACTATCATTTTAGGTGATTTCAATATTGACTGGCAATCCTGTTCTGGCATCCATCCAACCCATCATGTAAACCTTCATGGCTTCACCCAACTAGTCCAGTCGCCAACCAGGATAAATAAAAACTCCAGCAAGCACACTACCCTGGAATGGATACTAGTCAGTAAGAGCCCCCAGTCATATATAACAGGCTGCTTATCAGATAGCCTCAGTGATCACTCCCCAACATTAATACTCAAAAAATACCTATACCAAGCTAAACCTGTCATCTACCATCAAATACGTAAAAAACTAAACTTTAACCAACTCACATTCATCTCATCCCTCAAAGAATGTAACTGGCATCCTCTAAAGTACCTCAGTCTTGATGACGCAGTTGAATTTTTTAATACTACCTTCCTGAGCATCCTTAATTACCATGCCCCCATAAGACTTTCCAGAAACAAAGCACAACCCTTCCCATGGCTGTAGAAAACCACTAAGTCAGAAATGAAAAACAGGGATAAAGCCTGGGATCACTGGCGCAAAACCAAAACCCCCTCAACAAGACAGAAATTCCTAGAACTACACAATAGAGTCAAAAAGCTAATAAAACAGGACAAATTCCAATACTACCAGTCTGCCCTAAACTCCTCACAACACAGCCCCAAACAATTCTGGTCCACCATAAACCCCATCCTCCACCCAGGTAAAGTCAGTACCCCTCCTCCTAACATCCCTCACTCCTCAGAAAATATTGCTACCTCATTCAACACACACTTCACACAAACCATACTATCACTAGCTAAACAACACAACCCCCTCCCCTCCAACCCACACCTTCAACTAGTAATCTCCCCACTGCCTTCTCCTTTTCTCCTGTACCTACCTCCAACATAAAAAAACTCTTAACTAAACTTAAGCCCACCAAATTAGCAGCAGACAACCTCCCAAGTGAATACCTACAAATCGCAGCTAATGATCTGGCCTACCCAGTATCCATCTTGATTAACCGATCTCTGTCAGAAAGTTACATTTCCACACTGTGGAAAGTATCACATATAATTCCCCTCCACAAAGGCGGACCCTCCGCAGAACTAACCAATTACTGCCCCATAGCTATTCTCTCTCCACTCTCCAAAATACTAGAGAGATGCATACACTGTCAGGTCTCAGACTACCTCCTTACTAACAACCTCCTTTCCAATACTCAGCATGGTTTCCGACCAAACCATAGCACCACCACTGCCTTACTCTCCTTTACTAACTCTATCCTTCAGCATAAAAGCAATGGCTATCTCTCCTCTGCTACTTTCCTAGACCTATCTAAAGCATTTGACATGGTCCCACACAAACAACTCATCTCTGTCCTCAATAACCTATCCTTCTCTCAATCAGTCACCAACTGGTTTCAGAGTTACCTGTCTGACCACCAACAATCCGTTGTATGGCAGAATGACATATCTCCCCAACTACCTGTCTCCATAGGGGTTCCCCAAGGATCCATCCTTGGACCCTACTCTTCTCTGTTTTCACCAATAATCTAGCCTCTGCCACCAAACATGGCACACATACAATATGCAGATGACTCAACCATCACCTGCTTAGCCCAGTCCCTACCCAAACTGCAAAAAGTCACACAGGAAGCCTTTTCCTCTGTTGAAACTTGGTTATCCGATGCCCAATTAATACTCAACCCAAACAAAAATAAACTACTCATCTTCCAAACCATCAAATATACTCAAAACAACTCTCACTTTAACATCACAGCAAAAGACAACACCACTATATACCCAACTGAACACATCAAATTGCTAGGAGTGAAAATAGACAATAAACTAAAATTTGACATTCACATATCCATGACCATAAAAAAAGTCCACAAAAAACTAGGAGCATTATACAGAAATAAGCAACTTCTCACCAAAGCAGCAAATATTTCAATAGCAAATTCCCACCTTATCTCCACCCTATTTTATGCCTCTCCAATATATACCAACCTAAGGCAATGCAATCTAAACAAGCTAGAGACCTGCTACAACAAAATCGCCAAATTTGCCACAGGAGCATCCTACCGTAGTCACCACTGTCTCTCACTTGCTGAACTGGGCTGGCTTGAACTCCCTCACCTCCTTCAATGGTATCAACTCTCACTTGCCCACAAACTAGTAAACCATCCACTAAATGTCCCATCCCTCCAGAATCTACTCCAACCCTATCGCACCACCAGACCACTAAGATCCAGCAACAAAAATCACTTGCAGATCACTAAAGCCAATAACTCTGCTGGTGAAGCACTAGTCTCTTGCACCATAGCCAAATTATGGAACTCCCTCCCACCCACAATTACCTCCATACCATCATGCACCCACTTCAAAACTTTACTAAAAGTGCACCTAAAAACATGCTGGTTATGCCATTGCAACTCCCACTCTAATATCACTCACCCCATCTAACCACTACCTTTCTTTCCACTCCACTAACTACCTTGATTATAGCAAGCTCAGATGCTCATAAGCCTAGTACTTATTCTACAGCAGGAACTTCTTATTGTAACATTTGTTATTGTCTGTTATGTACTTCACAGATAAAGATTCTAGTTGTCTACTGATGTACTATGTTATTCATCTGTAAATATGTTGTAAGTAATTGCTATGTTAAATTGTTAATCGCTATGTAATCCAATGTAACTACTGTCTGTTTATTTTAACTGTGGAGCTTTTCTCCCCTGGCCTCCACTGAAAATGGACCTATGTCCAGTCGGACACTCCCGGCCAACAAATGTAAATAAATAAATAAATAAATAAATAATAAATCTGAAGAAGTTCTAGCACACTGAAGAAAAGCGCTTAATAAATATTTTCTTAACTGCCAAGTGAATTTTTTCCCTTTGGACCCTTTGTCTGTTTTCGTTTTGTACGTTTAAACAGTTAGTCTTCTTGCTTTCCTGGTTTTTGTGTGTTTGGAAGTGTAACTCATTCTAGCCACCCCCCAACTCCATGCTGTTTTTTCCTGCAGATGTCAAAACTTTTGAAGTACAGAAATGGGAAATTCTACCCAAACAGAATGTTAGGGGCTACTGCTTCAATCTATTTGTATGGGCTAGAGGCTGAAGCCAATGCTGCTGCTGCTGCCAATAGGCCTAGGCTGCGAAGAAGAAGAGTTGTCAGGCCATGTTTAACTTATCACAATCTACATGACATGGAAATTGCAGTGCACATGGTGGACAGGGACACACTACAGGAACTCTGCAACCTCTGCCACCCTCTCCTCAGAGCCAAAGCCAACTGAGGGTAACCCATCCCAGTGGAAATTAAGGTATGTGTAACCTTTAGAATATTAGCTACAGGTACATTTCAGAGACCAACAAGGGACATGCTGGAGGTATCACAGGCATCAGCATCCTGGATCTTTCACCAATTCCTGGATGCTATGCTCAAACATGTCAAGGAGCACATTTATTTTATCCATAGTTCTGAGGAGAGGGCCAGAATTATATCATAGGATCACAGGATCATAGGAAGCTATTAGGCTATTGGCCTGTGGCCTTGTGGCCCTTACAAGCCTAGCCAAGAATTTAGCCCATGTTCCAACAAGTCAGCACTCTATGCTACTGTTCAGCAGGGACATAGGTGGAATCCCAAGGGTGTATTTTCTGTTCCTCATCCAGTTATCCAGGTTGTGCTTAAAAAGGTTTAATGAGGTACTCTGCTTTATGTGGAGAGGGAGTCTATTCCACAAAAGGGGGGTCTCTGTGACACAAATCTGTCTCACAAATAAGTCTTATTAATGTCAAAGACCAGGTTGAGATTGTGTGTGTGGGTTACTCGAGTGCAGCTTGACTTGCAGATATGCAGCAGTCTCATCAGGAGGAGTCTGAGATTGCTTTGTATGCCAGACAGTGGTCACCTCTGAGGAGTCTGTAGGAGACTGAGTAGAGGGACAGGGCTTTTAGCCTGTCTGTGCAGGGTAGATGTTTGAGGCCCTGGATTCTCCGGGTGAGGAATCTCTGTGGTGTCTCCAGCTGCTGCATGTGCTTTGTGGGGTACATGCTGAAAGGGGCATTGTATTCAATAATTGGTCTTATAAGGGAAGAATACAGGGATGTTATGACCACCTTGTCCCTGGATGAGATACCCTTACTAATGAGATGGGCCATGTAGAAAGCTTTCCATACAATGGAGGCAACATGGTGGTCAAAAGTCAGTTTGTTATCAACCTGGGTTTCCAAGTCCATCACAATTGATTCGGTGCTTTGTGCCTTATTATCAATGTGATAATTTGTGAGGATGTCATTCTCCCTAAAAGGGATGATGATGCTTTTTTTTGGCATTCAGTTTAAGGCCATGTTTCTGGCACCAGTCATTTGTTTGTGTGAGACCCTCTTGGAGGATGTCTACTTCACTATGGGAATTGATGACAGCACCCAGCTTGCAGTCATCTGCCAACTTGATCAGCCATAGCCCACTAGATTTGGCCTGCACCTCTGAGAAGTATATCCCAAATAGCAGAGGCCCCAAGACCGATCCCTGGTGTACACTACTTGTTATGGGTTGACTACTTGAGGTGGCTTCCCCTATTTTGACAAGGTGGGCTCTTTCAGTGAGCCAGTTTGCTACCCATCCGGTAACATATTGATTGATTTCTAGTTGAGAGAGTTTATCTATTATACCTGAGTGAGAAATATTATCAAAGGCCTTGGCCAGGTCAAGGTAGGGAGTGTGCACCATCTTCCCCTCATCTATGGCCTTGGTGACTGTCTCAAAGAAGTTGGCGAAATGTAACAGGCGTGACCTTCCCTTGACAAAACCAAACTGTGTGGGATCAAGTGTCTGGAGGTTGCCAATGTCCTTGTTTATGAGGTTCATGATAATCCACTCCGTGGCCTTGCAGATCAGGCTAGTTAGGTTGATTTGTCTATAATTTCCTGGATCGGTGGACACTCCACCTTTGTGTAAAGGGATGACAGTATCTGTTCTCCACTCAGCTGGGATGAAGCCAGTACTCAGGATTTGGTTGAATAGGGTGCCTAATGGTGCTTGCAATCTCCTGCCTGAGTTCATGTAGGATGCAGCCTGGGATGTTATCAGGTCCCATGGAGGCTGTATTTTTTGACTTTGAGAGGGCAGTGATGACTTGTCCCTAGAGATAAGGGGAGGGCGCAGGTACTGAGGATGTCCTGTTTTACTAATGGGGGGACAGAGGAGTGAAGTTTTCACTGAACCTGTCTGCCAGCAGGTTTGCTATATCTACAGGGTTTGTGTATGTGGTGTCCTTGACCACCAGTTCTGAGCAGATCTGAGTGCTTCCTGTGAGATTATGGACATATGTGAAGAAAGCCTTATGATTGTCTTTAGTAGATGTGGCCAGTTTGGACTCAAAGTTTGCTTTGGAGGATTTCACTAGTGTTCTTATTTGCTTATTCAGGCTAAGGAAGGATTGCTTCCAATTAGACACTTGGCCTTCTTGGTCCTGGACAGCAATTGTTCCTTTTATTATAGTTTATTTATTGTAGATATCCATCAGACATGTTTACTCTTCCTTGAGGAGGGTGATTTCATCCTATCTGGTATTCCTATTCTATGCAGCTATATAAATGCTCATATAGTACTTTGGTGCAAGTTTGGACATATGTGCCAGTTTCTGTGGAAGGTGTGGTGGCAGAGAAGCTGTTTATACCTTCCCTCAGGAGGTTGTAATCAGCTTTGGAGAAGTTTTTTTGTTTGACCCTAGCTGGGGTGGGGGTGAGGGGTTGGAGAGATGGTGACCTCGAAAGTGACTGCTTTGTGGTCAGATCTTACCAGAGTTGATGACACTGTAGGGATGCTGCAGTGGTCACTCATGTTGGTTCATACCAAGTGCAAGATATTGTCATCTCTTGTGGGGGTCGCAACCAACTGGTCCACGGCATTTGCACTGACAAAATCAATGAATCTCTGGGCATTTGTGTTTTGGCATAAGTATTCCTTCCAATCTATGGTTGGATAGTTAAAGTCGCCCAGGATCAGGGTTGAATCTTGATAGATTTGAAGAGGTCCATATAAGTGGAGTGGGCAGTTTGAGTCAGAGTTGGAGGCCTCTAGCTAGCTATGATTTGAATAGGGGTCTTGTCAATTGTTAACTGCACCTGGAGTATTTCCTGTGCATTATACTATTTAACCAGCCTAGAGGTGTGCATGTATTTTATATATATTGTAACTCCACCTCCTTTTGTTTTGCTTCCCACAGCCTGGGATCTGAATGAATGATAGGATGAGTAACCTAGTATGGCTGGGGTGTTCTCTGTCACTTTGAACCAGGTTTCTGTCACTGCAGAAATATCAGCTTCTTTCAGGTTTAAGAATTCTTGCAATGAGTGCAGTTTCATGTTTAGAGTCCTAGAGTTTAGCATTTTCTTTAATTTACATTTTGATGAAATTTTCATGTTGTTAGTTTTGACCTCATGGCATTGCCTAAAAAAGGCATTATGGGGGAGGCAAGATCCTTTGCCAGGAGTCTGAAGCCCAAGGGAGACAGATGCAGGCCATCCCTGGCAAAGCACCGTGGCTTGTCAATCATGTCATCCCAGGCTGTCAGGTACTGGATCCCCATTGAATGACACCAGAAACTAAGCCAGTTGTTAAAGTCAATCATTTTCTGTTTGTATTGAGGCATCATTCTGGGTGATGGTAGAATGTTGCTAAAGACTAGGGACATACCTGCCTGGGACACATACTCAGCAAGCTCGATCATGTCTCTCTTCATATAGTCCAGTGAGGTACATCTCAAATCATTGACTCCAACATGGACTATGTCAGAGTCATAACAGTACATCTTGAGAGACTTGAGTGCATTGGTGATATGGAAGATTCTGGCACCCAACAAACAACTAACTGTGTCTTTCTCCTTATCCAGCCTGGTGAGGGGCACATCTGTGTGTCTCACAATGGAGTCTCCTATGACTAATATTTTTGGTTTATGTTTAGAACTTAGTGGCTATGAGACACAGGTGTGTCGACTATGTGTGGTGTGTGGTGTGGTGGGCAATGGAATTTGCATACCTTTATGCCTCAGAGGTCTCTTTTGTTTGGGTATGCTTTTGTTGAGGACCTCTGCATATGTGGAAGTGTGTTGTGTAGGTATGAGTGGTGTTTGAGGTGTGGTGGTCATGTTGCCAACCATCTCAGTACCAGATATACTGGTCTGAGGGGGAGAGAGAGCAATGACACTAGGTGCTTGATGTAAATGCATCTCTCACAAATTGCGTTCCTAGGTGGTAGTAGTAGAGGATTGTCTGTGTACATGAAGCAGTTGCTACACTGTCTCAGGGTACCCATATTTACCAGACTGGCAGGAGAAAATGTAGGAAATTGTCCATCCATATTTGTCAGAAACTGAAAGAGCTAAGAGGGTAAAGGGAGGAAGGCCTACGAATAGTACTACTAGATGATAACACAAGTGCTACTAAGGGAAAACTTATAGCTGGAATATCTCAGAAAGGGTTAAAAACCATGCAGCTGAAGTTCTGGATGCTGCAGACCTGTATCTAGACTGTGCTACTCAACTTTAAGGTTAAGAACTCAGTAAGAAAAAAACTCTCAATAAAGTACAGATTAATCACTTATAGTCAAAAGAATAGAACTCACAGTATGGAAAATACAGTTAAACAGCGGCAAAATGCAGTTAAACAGTAATGAATTGCAGTAGATAGCAATGAAATATAGATAGTCAGTAGATTGTTTTGAAACAGTAGCATACAAATTGCAACAGTAACAGACAGTATAAATAAAGCAGTGATTCAGTAGAATGCGGTCATCAGTTTAGTGAGATTCCCAACAAGCAGTAATAAATGCAGTGAACTAAATGCAGTTGAACTCCTAAGCAGAAGCAGCAAAATGAAATAGAAAGAGGTACTTTTTTTTTGTTTTTGTTTTTTTTAGTAGGAAGTGAAGAGGCAGAAGATAATGAGATAATTCAAGGTTTAGAAGCTAAAGGGGTGGGCCTTTACTAGGTTCTCACTATTAACAGTAGAATGAGCTGAAGTAACATGATTAGGGGGAGGGTATAGTATTAACTTTATACTAGAAGTGGGCAACACAAAGCCACCAAGACTTAAGACCACCAAAACAGCTGGGCAGGTGGGTGGGACAAAAAACAGTTGCACAGATTACACAGATATACTGTAAAACAGAAGTGCAGAAAACATTTGAAAATAAGCACTTATCTTTTTACAATATCACAAGCAGAGCAAATGGCAGAATGCCATTTACTGCAGCTTTGAACAGCTTGAGCAAATAAGTACAACTGGTTTAAGACACTGGCTATTAAAGGCAGAGAAACAGAAACCATCCCAATTATCCAATCAAAAATAACAGTGTTGCAGGATTGCTTTTAGCTAGATGAAATCAGATTAATTCTTTCTGCCACAAAGAAGACAGCTAGACCTGTCTAGACAAAAGACTTCACTACAAGCTCAAAGGTCACCGACAGTAACAGATATTCAGCTGTAACAGACAACGAAAGCCTAAAAAACAATTGCATGGATTGCACGGATATACTGTAAAACAGAAGTGCAGAAAGTTGAAAATAAGCACTTATCTTTTTCCAATATCACAAGCAGAGTAAATGGCAGAAGGCCTCTCACTACAGATTTAAACAGCTTGAGCAAATAAATACAACTGTTTTAAAACACTGGTTATTAAAGGCAGAGAAACAGAAACCAGCCCAATTATCCAATCAAAAATAACAGTGTTGCTGGAATGCTTTTAGTTAGATGAAACCAGATTGATTCTTTCTGCCACAAAGAAAACAACTAGGCCTCTCTTCACTAAAAGCTCAAAGGTCACAAACAGTAACACATATTCAGCTCCAACAGACATCAAAAAGGAGACTAAAATCAGTTGCACAGATATACTGTAAAACAGAAATGCAGAAGTGCAGAAAACAGTTGAAAATAAGCAAATAATAGTTCTTCCAGGTAGTGCACTACTCTGAAGTACTGGGTGCCATAGACTGCACTCATTTAGAAATGAAGGCACCAGCTGGGGAACAGGGTAGGCTCTACATTAACAGAAAGGGCTACCATTCTATCAACCTCCAAGTCATGTGTATTGCCAAAGGAATCATCTTGGACATATGTGCTGGCAACCCTGGCAGTTACCACAGCTCACATATCTGGCACACCTCCTAACTGTACCAGATGTTTAATAAAAACAAAAAGCAAAAGCCGAGTTCAAAGGACAACACAGCCAAACTTAATATTCAAACAGCATTTAATACTTTGTAAGTGCTTTCATTTTTAAACTTTAAAAACTTCTTCAGACATAGTTTTAAACATACAGTGCTTCTTAAATATTAAAAGATGTGATTACTAGCCCCAGATGAAAAATTTAAAGACATATCCACATACTATATATATGCTTAAACAGTTTGTATTTAAAAATTGCAAGCAATAATAAATAATGCAAAGATCAATACCATAAACCTAAAACAATTCAGATAGCCTTTATAGATTGCCTAAATACTTTAAAAATACATTCATATCTAAGTACATATTATTCTACTCATAAGGTTAAAAAATAAAAACCTTTGAGTTTTTTTCATCTCTCAAAAGTTTTTAACTTTAAAATGGGGACTATGCTAACTTCTTCATTAAGTCCTGGGTGCCTATAGGCTTCAAGTAGCAATTGCCATATTACCTCCTGTCTCTCCAAATATACTGACCAAGGTCCTCCCCTTTATCAACCTCCAAGTCATGTGTATTGCCAAAGGAATCATTGTGGACATATGTGCTGGCAACCCTGGCAATTACCACAACTCACATATCTAGCACACCTCCCAACTGCACCAGATGTTTACTAGGGGGGGGGTATCTGACAAGGTCATCTACTGGGGATGCAGGCTATGCACTGGAACCATGGTTGATGACACACATCAGAAATGCACACACACCCACGGACGAACACCACAATGAAGCACACGCTTAAACCAGAAATGTAGTGTGTGTTTGGGATGCTGAAGTCACAGTTCCAGTGCCTAGATACATCTGGGGAAGCCCTACAGTACAATCCTTGGTCATGCACAGAAATCTACACAGTATACGCCATGTTACACAACATAATCCTGAGGAAACAGCTGCAGCAGGAACAGCAAGGGGAAGGGACACACTTCACACCACCAATGCCAAGGTCACCTTAGCCACAGGCAGATGAGGAGTCAGAGGGGGAAATACCAGCTACTGTGGGTGTAGGCAGATATAGATGTGCTCAGTATGCCCTTGAATTGGCTAAGAAATAACATATACCATATTCACTCACCACCTAGGGGCCTAACACTTTCCCCCTACTCACATACATATAGTAACATTGAAGCCGGGTAACTCACACAACATTTACCTCCACATGTTCAAAGGTTCATAGGTAGGTACTAGGCTATTAGCCCTAGGGCCTATATAAGCCTAGCTAAAAAGGTTCCCTGGCTTTTGCCACCCAAGAAAATTATTTTCCTGTGCCCCTGTCGAGCAGAGCAACAAAGGTGATCCCTGGGGTGAATTTCCTATTTCCCATCCAATCATCAAGATTTTTCTTGAAGAGTGCTAATGAGGAAGTTTGTTTGCTATAGATAGGTAGTTTGTTCCAGGGTATAGGAAGTCTCTAGGACAGGAATCTATCCCTCCAACATGTTCTGTTTATTGTGGAGACAAGGTTTAGGTCCGTAGAGCGTGTAGCTCAGAGGGATTGGGATTTCTTTTAAGTGGAGCATGTCCAACGGTTCTGGGTTTGACATAGCTTTGTATGTTAGGCAGAGATCGCCTCTGAGTAGGCGATATGCAACAGAATAAAGCTGAAGTTTTTTGAGACAGTCTGTGTAGGGCATCTGTTTGAGGCTGGTAATCCTCTTTGTGAGGTATTTCTGTGGCCTTTCCAGTCGTTGCAGATGTCTTAACATACAGCTGCATATGTTGCAGACTGAAGCTGCTGTTGCAACCTAGGACACATAGTGGGGAGTGTGACCACTTTGGAGAACATGAAACTGTATGTCCAACTGAGGCAGCAGTGTCAGCTCTGTCATTACAGCAAAGCCAGGGTGAGGGTACCCTTTACAGTCCACTCGAGGCATGAGCTTAAGGTACATCTGTAGTCACAGAGTAGTAGGCGACATATAGTTAGCCTATACGAATATGTGCAGTGTATTCCTACCTACAGGCCCTTGACTTGCAAACATGGGTAGCAGTTAATTCAATAGCAGCAACCTGTGTGGATTAAAGTTGCATGACTCAGTCATTATTTGCTGTACTCTTAAGAATGTCATTGAACTGCAACACACTGGATTTGAACTCGGGACTGAGGGGGGGGGCAAAATATACTCTATGCAATGCATTTAACAGACTGAGCTACTGAATCCACATTGCAGTAAGTGTATTTGCAAGATATATGCGCATGCATACAGTCTGTGATACACATTTTCTGCATCAATCAGTATATGAATGACTTTCAAAGGCAGTTGTTGTGCAGCAGGGTCCCAAATGTAGACATATCTACTTTGCTATTGGTGCCATAGCAGGTGTGTTTAAAGATATTGCTGATGAAAGGGAATGTTTACCTCCTATCATACCTCTCAACCTGTTATAGCAAGAACTGTGGATAAAGCCATACATACAAGTGTGACACAGGCCCAAAACCTAGGGACAATCTTGACACATTGCTCTTACAAACATAGAAGGTTGATAGAATAACAAGACTTGCATTAACATGTGTTTTCTAAAAGGTATGATGTGTGACACTCAACTGTCTGTCATGATTTTCTAAACTCAATCTTTAATGATATGTCACTACTTTACCAGACACATATGTTTTTGTGAAAAATGGGCCAAAACTAGGGGCCAAAACTGTGGACATTCTGCAACAGTCTGTACAGTTGACAGCTATACCTGCTTACCTGCTATCCCAGGCCTCATGTGCATCCATTATTATTTATTTGGCTGTGTACTAAAGTAGCACTGCATCACACTCCTCACTGTCATTTTTCCAATTATATGTGCTTGCATTGTGTCAGTGGCAATCAGTATATGTTGCTGGAAACACCTGTTTTAATTCAGAGATGAGTGGCTTAATGCATTGTGCTATAGTTGACAGGGGCCTGAGTTCAAGACATGGTAGGGGTGATTATTTTGCAGATGTGCCTAACACTGTGAGAAACACATAAGACGATTGAGGAACTTATGGGTTTGCATGGCGTGCTGCTTAGCTCCATGCAAACCTGTGCTAAAAAGAAAAGAAAAAAAGAAAAAAGGGGTGATGGGAAAGTGGTGAAATGGGGACAAGCAAGAGGAAAAACATGTTGAAAGGTAGGTAGGGATGTGTAGGATGGGTGAGGAAAGGACCATAGCTCTCCATTTCTTGTACAGCAACAGCTGTGCATTTCTACAGATGTTGTACATAAATTTGGACCCTCAAACCTCAGAAAGAGGGGTGAGGACAACAGAAATATGCATTGCCTGTGTACTGCTTGCATCAGACAGAGTCAGCCCTGGACTAATATTGTGGCAAATACTGCATTTATAAGGTAAGTCCTGAACCTGTAGTGTATTGATTAATGATATTATGACATATCCTTGTATTCCATCACTTGTTACACTAAGTAAGTAAAAGGTGGGAGATTTCTACCAACATTACCATAACATGTGACAGCAGAGACTTATTTGACTAATATGTGTCCATTAGTAAGTAGTAGGCCTCAGGCATCAAAGATACAACTCTCAAAGTACTGATGCTCACTACATGCCCTCAGGATTAGTACCATACATTTGTACTGGAAAATTATTGACGAGAGAAGTTAGAAAGTAATTATACACATTGCAGTTTCTGACTTCACAACCATCATAAGATCAAACAACAGGCAGGATGCAAAACAAAGAGTGTAACAAGAACAACATATCCTTGTTTGCGCTGTAAGAGTAACTCACCTTTGCTCATTCCAAAAGAACAATCTATGCTTGTATGTGCCACAACAGTAACCCAATTTTGTTTCGACTCTACAGAACAGTTGCACCCTTGTATGTGTCATAACACTAAATCACCTTTGCTCCCTCCAACCAAAAGTACAGTCTATGCTTGTTTGTGCCATCCAACCTGCCCTTCAGTTATTGGCAAATGCATATCATATTATTGCCAGTTATTATCCTCATGTATTTTAAGGCCAATGATATAGCATGGCTTACAGACTGCATATCTCAGAGTACTGGTCAGACAACTGAGGAATGACCAGGAAACACAGAATGGTAAGAAAGAGCTGTATATTTGCAAGCAATAATAATAACAGATTGTGTGATCACTAAGTGCACTACATCCAAATATAATAATAAATGTGAAAACAACAGTTTATGGTTTGATATCAATGTACATTCTGTTGCAGTTGGTTGTGTGATGAATGACTTCAGTACTTTGCTGCAAAGCTCTTTGTGTGGCAAAGAGGGATAAGGCACCCATCCTGTTTTCTGAAGGTGCATTGAAGTGAGAGTTGAAATCTAGGCCTATGGAGACAAATCTCCTGTTTACTAACATTTTCTACTGTGTATGTCATAGATTGCTTTTCCTCATTTCAACTATTTATCCCTTTTTATTTATTTTTTTTATACTAAATAATACTAAAAACCTGAAAACACAATTTGCCAACAAATGAAGAGTAAGTTGGATGTTAATGAAACATAACCTGTGAATGCTGCACTGCTTACTTTCAGTTCTAACCTTGACAGACCTACATGTAACACTTTGCAAATTTGCAAGTCTCACCTGACACACACACCTGTTGTAAGCATTCACATTTGCCATCCCATAAACACAAACACTGAGGGAATGCCTGCACTATCTTTACATCCCTACAGGGATCCAATGCTTTTGAATTCAGTAATTCTAATACGTTTAGACCTCTTTTGCATCTTCACTATGCTGACAGCCCTGAATCTACACCATTGGCAACCATGTAGCTAAGGAAACCGAAGGGGAGCCAAATGATGAAGACAGAAGGCAGGATGTTACTTTGGGATATATCTGTACAGAGGAGTACTGTGTTTTAGAAGGATATGCCTGCATTAGATCAGCTATATATTGCATATGCTGACATGTAACTATGTTTAATGTTTTTTTATATTTATTTTGATTAGCACACACTTACATCTTTCAGTCTCTGTATCTTACAGCTCAAATGTACAGATTTTTGCAAAATGTCCAGATTTTTGTTTCATATTTTTGGTCCAAAACATTGCCAAGTCAGTAAAGACTGGAGTCAGAAAATAAAGACAGAAATTTGTTTTTCAGATTTCATACCCTTCAAAAAATTCATGCTAATATAAAACCTGTTATTTTATCAACTTTCTAAGCTTGTAAGAGCAATATTTAAAAATTGCCCATATTTCTTGGCCTTTTCCCCATTATTTATGGCTTTGTCCAGATTTCTTGCCCTAAGAGGTTGACAGGTATGGTCTGCAATGTGTACTGTTCATTTGGGGATGGTGGAGCAAAGCGGCACTTCTTCTGGCCCAAAGAAAAAAGATGTATGTGCTTTTGACACTCTTCATTTGTCTTTTGTTGCATCCAGCCTGTTGTCATATATTAGGGTAAGTTCTGCACAAATCCCACACATTTTACATTTTATTCTTTTTTATCCATAGAGAATTCTTTCCATGGCTGTATCCCAAAACTTTTGGAATACAGATGAAACACCAACAAGGAGTCTACAGTGATGATTTCTACCTAGTTGAATTGCTCTGCCAGTTGATTAATATGCTATTCAGTTGTTTAAGCAGCAGTTAGAATGCCATGGTGTTTAACTTTTTCCCATGGACATGCACACCTCTACATGGTGTTTACTGAATTCAAATGTTCCTGTGGCTGTATGCACATCATGCAGAGATGCAAAAACAATGAAAAAACACCATGTAGGCTGTCTTGAATCTCCGGATTAGTTTTAGTTGCTAATGCAATTCTTTTTCCTCAAGTAGATTTTTCTAGTTACCTTCCCTAGGATCACATTTAATTTTTTCCAATACTAGAAATTTAAAACCACTAAAGTTTTTGGCAATTACCTGAGTGTTTTGCCAATGCATTTTTCATTGCTTTTTTTACTTAATTATATGCTTGTAAATTTTCTTATGTAGGGCTCTATTAGTTTTACGCACATAATATCCTCCACATGTTTGGCATATCAATATATACACAACCTCTATAGAATTATAATTAAAATACCCTATACTCTGGATCTTAAACTTGATATTTTAAATGTAAATTGAATCAGTATTCATAACATATGGACATTGTGAATGCCTACCACACTTAAAAGTACCATGATTTTTGTTATGCCTCCATTTTCCATAACCAAATTTCCTTTTTTTTCAAATAAACCTTTTAAATTATTATTTCTTTTAAAATAAATTTGGGGGTCATTCTTATATAGTCCTTAAAGTCATGGTCCCTTGCTATAATTGTCCAATTGCCACATATAATTTTTGTCAACTCTATTGTATTATCAGCATAGGTAATGACCATGGAATTTTTAAAAACTTCATGATTAGCCCTTTTATTCCTGGTTATTGTTGTGTCACACATCCCCAACAATAGGGCATATACATCAGCACATCTCTTTAGTACTACTTCATCTAGTAGAGGTAAGATGAATTCCTCCAGATACCTGCTTTCCAAGAAAAACTTTACTAGATGTTCATTTCTTGCAAAAATAGGCATTCTGTTGAAGCCATCCTAATTCTCTGAACTTCCTGGTCTTTTATCATCCCTCCCTTTTGAAATAGGGGGTATTAGCTACCAAAATGTAGATAGGAATGTGAAAATGTTTTCTTTCTATAAATATTAGACACATACTCCTGATTTTCAATGTCCCTTATAAGAAGAACATCTAAAAAATTAACTTTCTCAAGGGAATATTTAAAAGTAAATTTAAAAAAAAGATATAATCTCATTTGCATATTTAAAAAATTGTTGTCATTTTTCTATATTATCTGTCCATATATGACATATGTCATCCAGAAATCTAAAATACTTCAATATGGATGACATAAACTCTGATTCAAAAATAAATTCCTTCTCCCAATGGTACATTACAGTGTTAGCAAATATCAGTGCATACCCCGCAAGCATTGCTGAACCAGACTTCTGGATGTAGTATTTGCCCTCATAGTAGATGTAATTACAAGTCAAAACTATCGCCATCATTTTGACCAAACTTTCAATCATTCTGTTACACAAAAACTCACACTCCATAAATACATCTCAAAACCATTCCAAGTGTGTGTGGGATCAAAGACAATAAGTCCAGAATATATATTCTGACTAAGACTAAGTTGTCCATAAAGCAGTCCTGCATTAAAGTTTTCAAAAATTGCCAGGAGCCTTTTACCAAATGTGTATGCATTGGTCCAAGCTCTTTTAATTTAAATAAATACAATTTGCTAGGGATTCAGTTTTAGAACTCCTAACATTGACTATAAGTCATAACAGGGGGTTACAAACATCCTTGTGTATTTTTGGTAAAATAAAAATCATTGCTACATGGGTTGATCAACTTTTAAATATTCATAGTCCATTCTGGAATTGTCATTCTGCAATAAAAGATTATTAAGGTACAAACCAATATTCTCATAAATGATATTCAATTTATGGATTGAAGAAGTATCATAACAATTGTCGCACATTAATAAGTTGTATATTCTGTTGTAATACTCATAATTGTCCCTAAGAACAATCCCCCCACTCTTGTCCAGTTTCATGACGTCTACATTTCCTTCCCTAAGATGCTTTAACAGTTGTTTCTCCTCAAACATTAAATTACCATTCGAGCCAAACTTTTTTCTTACTTAAACATTTTCTAAATTTAGATTCACAAATATACTTATAAATTATAAACAAACCTTTCCTGCACAACCTTCAGTCTTCACAAAAAAAAGTTGGATTTTCTTTGAAAACAGGAATAAAATTAATTTCCTCAATAAATAGTTCAAGTTCAATAATCGATTTTACAATATCACTTCCAGATGAGGGCATGAAATTCAAACCTCTTTTGAATAAATGAATATGTGTTTCGTCAATAGTTAAATGACTAAAATTGTATATTTTAAATCCTTGTTGATTCAAAACAGTATCTTGCTCTTGGCTGTTTATCTTCAAATTCTTGTCCGTCACCAAAAAATAGTTTGAAGTTCTTCATAGTCATTTGACATTTCATACACTTGTATTATTTCCAGTTCTTTCCCTTCAGTTTCCCCTTCTGCCACTGATTCCTCTTGGTGTATGCTGATCTTTCCAATGAGTTTTCCCCATGTGTAGATTTTCCAATTTGGTCGTTGCTCATAGTTCTATTGCTTATCCTTTTGGATCTATGTAGATCATTCTCCAAAGGGGAATCCACATTGGTTGAACTCACTGGTGGATTTGACAAATCATCTTTGCCCACTAGTCAACCAATCTACTTTACACCTGATCTTGGATGCACCTAACAAGCAATAAAGTGACTTTTGTAATCCTGGTGGCTTATCTATTTACTTCTTTGTTTTTATCTACTGGTTGTTTGTTGTCCATTAGCTCAAAGCATTAAATAATAGGCCATTGTGAATGTTTCATGCATATGTGTGGGTTTGCATCTCAGCATATACTGTTTTGGATGTTATTTTGTCAATTCCATATTTCCTATTTCATAACAGACTTTAGAGAACTGTACTAGTTTGGTAAGTTATGCAGTACAGCTTTTTACCCATCTAGTATGTACTTGGTGCCTTAATGTCTACAGGGCTTATATCTTGGATGACTGCGCATTTCTCTGTTATCCACAAAGTTTGTAGAAACATCCCACAGTACTTCTGTATGCATGAATGCCAGATGATACATACATTAGCAAGCTCTACATTTTGAAAAATACAACAATATTGTAATATCCATATTTGTTGTTATCACTTTCATGAAAGTAAAAGCTTTGCAGGTCAGCATGTCTGAAATATGCTGTTGTTTGTTAAATAAAATGCAATTATAAAATGTGTGGATCTGTAAACCTTATCCTGTCTTATAGCTGTAGGATTAGCACTGCATGTGGGGATGTGTGTATTTAATCACACAGTTGTGCATGAATGCCATTGCTGACTTGTTCATTTTGAAAAGTACTTTCTGTTTATTTTTGCAAACTATGACAATTTTACTCAGTATGCTGATACATACTAATGTTATAATGTGGTTATATGTATATTTTGTTGTTATTCTAAACAGGTTCACAACATTAAAGCAAATGTGCATAGAATGTTAAGTAGTAGACAAATATAAATATTTCATGGACATATGGTGGTTTGAATCTCTTTATCAACTATTTTAGATGGAATTTCCAGTTCCATATTTCCTATTTCACAACAGATATGGGAGATACTTATTTAGGAAGTTATGTAGTACAACTTTTTACACATGTAATATTTACATGGTGCATTGATGCCTACACTGCTTTAGGTTGAGTATGACTGCGAATATCTATGTTATCTGCAAGGTTTTTGGAAACATCCTACCAATGTCACTAAGGCTGTATGTCTAAATTCTGGGTAATACATACATATGCTATAATCCATTCCTATTTAAGACTGACTGCCTTCCTACCTAACTTACATGTTGAAGTATTAAATACCGCTGATGAACACCAATTCCTTCCTATAATGTATAGCTTTGTCTTTCAAATGCAGTCAAATGTTTTATTGCAAAGTACGATACTGAATTCTGAAGTGTTATAGCTGTTTGTTATCTCTACGAGCAATGTGTTGACATGCATTCAAGATTTCATACCTTTGTGGTTCAAATGCACACTACATGGCAGCACTTATACTTAAGTTTTACTTATCCTGTAATTTACAAGCACATATTCCTCTCTGCATATTCATACAGCTGAATTTTTTAACTCCTCTCAATCCATGTAATCACAGATAATATGGATTAGCTAGGCAGGGAGGAGTCAGGGTTGTAGTGCAAACATAGTTGAGAACTGCAGGTTTGAATCTCGGTTCCTCCAGTTTGTGTACCATATTCCTCATGCATGTGTGGTCTTGTGAGTAACACAGCAATGACTAAATATGAAACCGTGTTTTATGTCAGGGCTGGCTGACGTGATGCTAACTATTTTTCACTTTGTTGTTGCTATCCATATTAATCATCATATATTAACTGGACACAGTCCCTCAAGACAGTAATATATCATGTTTTCCTGTTTGAAGGTGATGAACACCATATGCTCTTAATCAATCTCTGTGCATGGAGCATATAGACAGGTTGGAGGAGCAGTGGAGGTACACAGGAATGTGTTATAATTGTCAACATTTATTTTCTCCAGTAAGTCTTATAACATAGATACAAAATCAGGTTTAAATGTGAATTGATTGCACTTTCTGGCATGCTAATATTAATGCCAGATTACTCATAACACATCTGCAAGATAAGTACAATAGTCTTTGATCTATTGTGAATAATAGTATAAATTGAAAGTGTCTTTGGAGTTGTAAGCAGGGTATGTTTGATGACCACAATGTTTTTTTGCCACAACTTAAATGACAGACATCTACATGTAACTCTCATAGTGCTTTTACCTGGAATGTTTTACATATAAGTTGTTTTTATTGTTACTGCTCTTTGTATAGCATGTAGTGATACACTTGTTTGTTCAGCAGTCATGCTCACTGACTGTTGTGTTGTGGATAGCCGGACTAGTCTATTATTGAGTGGGTGTTCATTGCCCTCACATTCTAAATGCTGCTGGTAGGTATTTTCTAGCATGTAATTGAGCTCCATATGTCTTGTAATTAAGTATAACTGTCGTGTAATGGTTTGTTTGCTTGTGTTGTGTCCCAAACTACTTATGTTTGTCTGATATGCCTGACTTGTTACATAGCATAATCATGATTATCATTACAGTTTTTTAATTGTACAGATACATGTATAAGCAAATATAGGCAGTGACAGTGATACATTTATTGAACTATAATGTGAGTGACTGTGTGTGCATGTTTGTATGTGTGTGTGTGTGTGTGTGTGTGTGTGTGTGTGTGTGTGTGTGTGTGTGTGTGTGTGTGTGTGTGTGTGTGTGTGTGTGTGTGTGTGTGCGTGCGAGCGCACCATACTCTAACATTCTAGATGGCACATGCTGTCACTGTCGTTCTGATTATTCAGTTGTTCTAATGTTTTTTTTTCTATTCCAATTATATGATGCTGTGATGTCAGCTATTAACCATGTTGCATTGCTGATCTCATTTGCATATACATTTTAAGTTTTCCACTGCTTCTTCTTATATTATTCAAAGGATGTCAACATGACACATTACTTGCACATAAAATATGTTATAGTGGAAAATAATTGGCATATTGGAACCTCAACATAAATGTGAAAGGCACATATACAAATAGTGGCACATGTAACTAAATATTTCCTTGACTGATATTGTTGTAAGGGCTATATTTCACCTAGTTTATACCAGGTATACCATTCAAAAAGGTATGTTGTCAGTGTCAGTGTTAGTTTATATTATAGCAAATGTTTTCAGAAGAGAGAAACATGTCAGTGTTACATGCTACAGTGTCACAGCATCCTTGTCTTGAGATGTAATAATGTATATGTTTACTGGCTGTGCACATGTGTTTTGCATGCATACTGATGGCTGATATGTCCATAATTTAAAAAGTAATAGCATGTCCTCTGGTAAACACATGCATGTGCAATGTGTCTCTTTAGATAAGGTTGTCTTGCTTTATTGTGTGCCTAATTTCTGTTGCTAGCATTTTCTCACTTTTGTGGGTATGTGTTGTCCTTCTCCCATCCTTCTTTTAGCTTTGGCATGTATTTTGCACATATACATGGCATACATTATGAATATGTTTACTTTCCTTTACATGATCTTTGTTGTCATGTAGTTGCATTGTTGCAATAGTACCATGTGCCAATGTGCTGGGAATCATGCACATGCAAGGCATATGCACACAAGTTGCTGGAAATTACACTTGTGTGTTGACCATTACCCAGGAACTGTTTTTCTTCCTTCCTATGCACAAGCTGGCATTCCTTAACTGTCACTGCGCATACACATCTCACCATTTACATAATACTCCATGGCACTGGTGTGTGTAGTGTACTGACATTTCTTTCTGATAGTATGATGTTATTTCATTGCATGTCTCACATATACATTGTATACCTGACATCCTATCCTTGTTGCCTCTGACATGGCATATGTCTTGGACACATGGATCATATTTCACATGTTCAGGTTATGTACACTTATTTGTGTATTAAACAGCCACATACTTACTTTGTCATGATGGTTGTTAGCCTTTCACATAGAGAGTTGGATGTTCTGGTCTATCCTCTGCATGTCTTCTTCTGCATTTCCTTTGCTGGATTTGCTCATCTGTGCTGTTACTTGGCTTACACATTAATTGCTGGCAGACTAGTTAATGATGGGATTCAGTATCCACTGCGTACTACAACCCTTATTTATTTTTCTACAACACACTTCTACCATCAGTCATCACATTCTGGTATGACTCTCATACAGTTTGCAATATCTCAGCACTGACTTGTGCACAGGTACATATGTATTTGTGCACTGCACCATGGCTGCTATGCATCCATACCAGTTTGTCCACTTTCCTTCACCTATTTTGTATAATCTGAATGAGTGTTGTCTGTGTACCTTACCACTCCTTTATGTTTGCAACAAACCTTTGTCTGTAATGTAATGTAATAATATTCGTGTATCCCTGTCATTTTGCCCTCCTCTTCCTCTTTCCGTCTTTTACATTCCTTTTATTCTCCAAAAAAGAAAAAAATGAGGCCTATTCTTGCAAAGAAAAAATGCCCCTCTGACTTTCCCTCAAGCCTCCTATTTAATCATACCTCTTGTGTGTCCCTCTTCTTCACCTTCACCCCACATCTGCTTTTCTATCACCCTATTTCCTTGGGTGTCTGCATTACTTATGCTATCCACATGTACCCCCATATTTTATCTATGGTGAAAGTGGCAATGATTGCCCTTCACTTTACTGAACTTATTCTTTTTTCATTAGAAATTTTGTGGATTCCGTCAAATTCAACAAACTGTGAAGAGTGTATTTATATATATCTATATATGACTTACAATGATATCCAGAAGTATTTTTGTATATTTATCAGTTTTCAAACAGATTGTTGCACATTTGTATTCCTTTAATAATTTTAACCTAATATTGTCAGTTACACTGAACTTCTATAATTTCTGTATCTGCACAGTAGTAATGTATATATATATGTATATATATATATATATATATATATATATATATATATATATACACACATATATATATATATATATATATATATATATATATATATATATCATTTTATGAACAAATTTTCTTGACATACTAATTTGACATGACTACTTGAGATTGTGCAGACATTGATGTTTAAATCTGATTTATGCTGAGTTACTCTATGTTGACTGAGGCATATTTGTAAATTACTTGGTTATTCCGAAATTTGAGTGTACCTCAGTGAACTGTGCCAGATTACACAAACTTTATGGAATCCAGTCACTAGTATCTATAACAAATAGAAATTATATAACAAAACGTTTGTTTGGTTCCATTTTAAGACTAAAGCATCTTAATAAAACACAATATACATAAATAAATAAATAAATAAAAATGAAATAAAAATTAAAAAAAAAAAACACTAAAATAACCTAGGTCCTCCTGTAGCTGTTTCTTTATAGCAACACACTATTAGCAAACCATATGCCACTAAACCGTGTGGATCTGTACAGTATTGAATCCTTTTTTCCAAAATCGTTTTTGTGTTGGAGTGATTTAGTATCATTTTTCTGCATTTTCTTGCTGCCTTTAGCTAATTCCACATAAATGCTAATTTTTTAGAGTTTCTGTGATTTAAAAAGCTTGTTTCAGCTTGTTTCAGCAACATAGTGTACTTATTTTACTGCCTGCATTTTAACAAAGTTGTTTTTGTGTTTAAATTACCTGTTTAACTGTTGTAGGCTACACACTCAAGTGTGATAGCTATTTCTGTGCATTTAAAGTGTTTTTTTATTTTATCTGCTTTATTTTCTGAAAAAAATATATACTTGTTTTCCCACCTTTCTAAGCTAGTATAGCCTAGTTTTCAGGTTAGTGCTGAATTCAGGGCTATGTTACAAGTTTCTGTGTTTGCCCATACTTTACTTGGATAGAAGGAAGTTTCTCTGTTCACCTGTGAGAGAGGAGAGCTTTGAGCAACCTATATGTTATTGGAGGAGTGGTTTCAGCCCAGAAAAGAGTAGTTTATTGGCCATTTTGGGCTAATTTCTAGCTCTTTCATTTCCCTGCTATAAAACCCACATTTGCAAGGTTTTTGTGCTTATATATAGCTCAGCAAGCTCCTGCCTGGTGCCCTGCAGTGTTCTACAGCAGCAAAGAGACAGAAGAGAGATTTTGGAGTGATTAAGTATCATTTTTCTACATTTTCCTTGCTGTCTTAGCTAATTCTGCCTAAAATGCCAATTTTTAAGAGTTTCTGTGATTTAAAAAGGTTGTTTCAGCTTGTTTCAGCTACATATTGTACTTATTTTACTGCCTGCACTTTAACAAAGTTGTTTTTTGTGTTTAAATTACCTGTTTAACTGTTGTAGGCTACACACTCAAGTGTGATAGCCATTTCTGTGCATTTAAAGTGTTTTTTTGATTGTATCTGCTTTATTTTCTGAAAATATATATATATATATGCACTTGTTTTCCCACCTTTCTAAGCTAGTATAGTCCAATTTTCAGGTTAGTGCTGAATTCAGGGCTGTATTACAAGTTTCTGTGTTTGTCCATACCTTATTTGGATAGAAGGAAGTTTCTCTGTTCACCTGTGAGGGAAAGGAGCTTTGAGAAGCCTATCTGTCCCTGGAGGAGTGGTTTCAGCCCAGAAATGAGTAGTTTATTGGCCAATTTGGGCTCATTTCTATCTCTTTCATTTCCCTGCTTTAAAACCCGCATTAAAGCTGTTTTGTGCACCGGGCAGCACCGGTTAGCTAGGGTATAACTATTCTTGGCTCCACAAAGTCTACTGTTCAATTTTTCCCTTGGAACTAGACAAACTTTCAACTTAAGTACTCATACCAATCACTTCTCAGCCCGGCACTTGCTCAAAATTCATAGCAAGCACTAATAAGCCTTAGCACTAGACCCCCCCTATACTGTAGAGAAGGGCAAGGCCCTGTATTTGACCTTACCAGCCAATCATTAAAACAGTTCACTGTACCTATCCAGGCATGTCCAAATGGCAGTTTCAGGTGTACTCTCCTGTCCAACTGGTGAATCTGGGCATTTTGAGGCAATGTTACAACAGCCTCATGTACACAGACAACCCTCTCCTCCTACCACCAAACACTAATACATGCGAGAGATGCAATTATACAGCCAAACTGGATGCTAAGCTCTCAAAACCCAAGACTTAACAAGACAGTCAAGTGGAGAAGGGAACTACTTGCATCACACCACCAGTTTCACATAGACCATTGAAACAGCACCGGCAAAAAACGCACATAAATACACGAAAACATACTCAGAGGCTCTAAATAAAAATCTGCAAAGGCAACAGAGACCTCTAAAGCAGACATCCAAGCACCCTCCACCCCCCAACACAAACCATCAAATACATACTTCACAAAACCAGTGCGCCATGCAATCACAGCCCTTAAGGCAAAATAACATACCCAATACACTAGTAATAGGAGACTCTATAGTCAGGCATATTGATGTCCCACTCACTAGGCTGAACAAGGAGAAGGTCACTGTCAGCTGCTTGTCAAGTGCCAGGATCTGCCACATAACACAAGCACTCAGGTCACTCCAGAACAAGTACAAATATGACTCTGTCATTGTCCATGTTGGTGTGAATGACCTGAGCCATACCTCCCTGGACTACATGAAAAGAGACATGGAAGAACTCTCTGATCACGTAGCCCAGGCCGGTATGACCCTGACTCTGAGTAGCATCCTGCCCTCACCAAGAATGATACCATGGTATAAAGAAAAAAAATATATCAATTTTAACAACTGGCTAAGCTTCTGGTGTCACTAAAAGGGGATCCAGTGTCTGTCAGCCTGGGATGAAATGCTCAACAAGCCATGCTGCTTCACTAGAGATGGCTTGCACCTGTCACCCTTAGGCTTTCAAATACTGGCCAAGGCTCTTGCCACCCCCATAGTGTCTTTTTAGGCAAGGCTCAAAAGACAAATCCACTGCTATAAACAGCACAAGTAACAAAAAACTAAGGGTAATGCTCCTCAATGCCTGAAGTCTAAACCTCAAAATGCATGCACTTGAGGCACTCCTCAGTATGGAGAAAACTGATGTATGTGCAGTAACAGAAACCTGGTTCAAGGCTCCAGAGAGCACCCCCAGCACTACCAGGCTACAACTCATACCATACCATTCGGCCACAAAACCCGGATCGAAAATGAAAAGGGGGGGTGCATCCATATTCATCAAGGATACCCACACCACCAGGTTAGTGGCATAGCATGATGCGTCAGAGATCATCCACGTGCAACTAACAACAGGCAAAACTGCAATTCAAACTGTAACTTGCTACAGATCACCCACTATGTCCCAGGACCCCCATTCCACATTTCTGGAAACACTGGGAAACATAAAGGTCCTACCAAACACCCTGATATTAGGTGATTTCAATTACCCAAACATTAACTGGGAGAACTACTCAAGTACTAACTCCCTTGCCCAACATTTCCTAGAATTCATAAACTTAAACACCTGGTATCAACTGGCCAACACCCCCACCAGAGGTGACAACATATTGGACCTGGTCATCACCAACATGGGTGACTGGTGTTCCACACCGGAGGTCAACCCTTCACTGGTTAGATCTGCCCATAAACTAATCACTCTGGATATCCGCATTCCGCCACCACCCCTGGTCAAAGAAACCACTGTGAAAAACTTTTCAAAAGCAAACTTCACGTTACTTAAGACCAAGGTGGAAAGTTTCAAAGCCCCCATGCTAAAGGATAATGCTGCCCAAGCTGCAAAATCCTTTACTAATACACTCTACAGGCACCTACAAGAATGCATGGATCATGCTACCCCAAGCAAAACCAAGACTCACTCCTCCAAGAAAAGGAAGCCAGTCTGGTGGACCCCTGCCTTAAACAAGCTGTACAATAGAAGGAGGAAACTAGTAAAGAAAAGAGTAAAATCCAAGAAGGGAAGACATCCCTGACCAGTATCAGCAAGAAACTATGATCCCTCATAAAATCATCCAAGGCTAGCTTCGAAAGAAAAATTGCCAAGGACTCCAAAGATAACCACAATGCATTCTTTAGCTATGTCAAAAATCTAAGTGGCAATTCGCAGATCTGCTCGGAGTTAGTGCAGAATGGTACAAAATACACTGAACCGACCTATATCGCCAACATCCTAGCAGACAGGTTCAGTGCAAACTTCACCCCCCTCTCACCCCCAAAAGGGCCCATAACCATACCAGAAGAATGTAGTGCCCCTGAAATCACAGACACTCAGGTTAAAACAGCCCTCTCTAAAGCCAAAAACACAGCATCAATGGGACCAGACAGTGTCTCAGGCTGTGTCCTACACAAAATCAAAGATGAACTAACCCCTCACCTAAACACACTGTTCAAACTCAGCCTCTCCACAGGCTATGTGCTCATAGAGTGGCGCACAGCAATGGTTATTCCACTCCACAAAGGTGGAGCCACAACAGACCCCAGAAAATATCACCATATAGGCCTGACTAGCTTCGTCTGCAAGGCTATGGAGTGAATCATCATGGATCTCATTAACAGTGACATTGGGAACCCCCAAACACTGAACCCTACCCAGTTCAGCTTTGTTAAGGGCAGATCATGCCTCCTAATCCTGGTGGACTTCTTTGAGTCACTTACCAAGACTATAGATGAGGGAAAGGTGGTCCAGACAGCCTACATAGACCTCGCAAAGGCCTTCAACATCATTCCCCATTCTGGTATTATAGACAAGCTTACCAGCCTGAACATAAACCCCTATGTCAAGAGATAGGTTGCCACCTGGCTCACGGACAGAACTCACATGGTAAGAGTTGCGAGAGATAGGTCTGACTCTAAACCGGTTACAAGTGGCATTCCCCAGGGCTCAGTCCTAGGACTCCTCCAGTTCGACATATACTTCTCAGAGGTACAGGCAAGCACAGGAGGACTATAGCTGACCAAGTTCACAGACGACTGCAAACTAGGGGCTATAATTGACTCTCCAGCTGACAAAGACATCCTCCAAAAGGGTCTCACTGAGACAGATACCTGGTGTCAAAACCATGGCCTCAAGCTAAAATGCCAAAAAGTGCATAGTCATCCCCTTTGGCAAAAACCAAGTAGCCACAAACTGCCACATAGGTGATAGCCCCCTAAATATGGAAGACGTAATTAGGGATCTAGGGACCCAAGTAGATAGTAATCTCTCCTTTGATAATCACATTGCCAAAGTGGTTAGAAAATCCTTCTATGTGGCCCACCTAATCACAAAAGGGTTTGCATCCAGATCAAAAGAGGTCATTGTGCCCCTCTACGCATCACTCATCAGACCCATCATAGAGTACAATGCCCCATTTGGGATGTACCTTACAAGATATCTGCAACAGCTGGAAAGACCACAAAAGTACCCCACCAAGAGGATCACTTGCCTAAAACAGATGCCCTATGCAGCTCGACTGAAGAAACTCCAGCTGTACTCAGTCGCATACCGCCTACTCAGAGGTGATCTCTGCCTGACATACAAGGCCATGTCTAACCTAGAATTGATGGACATGCTCCACCTAAAGAAAATCATATCCCATCGAGCCACATGCTCTTGGGATCTAAACCTCACCACAACAATAAATAGGATGTGCTGGAGGGATAGATTCCTGTCCCAGAGACTTCCCATGCTCTAGAACAAGATTCACATCTACATTAGGCAGAGCACCTCACTAACACTCTTCAAGAGAAACCTTGACGAGTGGATGGAAAACAGAACGTTTACCCCGGGGATCACTTCAGTGGCTCTGCTGGACAGAGGCACAGTGAACTAATCTAAGGGGATGGCGAAAGCCAGTACATTTCGGCTAAGCTTATAAATGCCTTCTGGCAGATAGCCTAGTACCTACCTATGAACCTATGAACCTATTAAACTTTGTTAATAAACATGGACTGAGACCCATCGGTGTAATGCTGTTGTTGACTTTATGGTTAGGATTTCCTAATAATTTATGCTTGGGTAAAATGCTAAACCATGCAGTAATGCTGCAACTGATTAGAGACAATTGTCTATAATTCCTCAATCTGTTTAAGCAATTGTTTAATTGAGGACCACTTCTCCCAATACTAAATGTTAAGACTGTCACTCTCAAAGTAACAACATTACTCACTTTTAATTCAGTGGAATGTTGTTTTGTAAAATACCTCCACCTGTATGCCGATGCTGGTAATACAGGCTATATATGGCAGAAAAAATATATGCCTGCACAGTAACAGCATATAGGCAGAGTTGTATTATAACCAGCATAGTAGCTGTTTGGCTTTTTCAAAAACTGCTTGCATGAGTGGTTGTATTTTCTTCATGAGTTGTCTTATGAATGCTGGGAATGTATTCTTATCAGAGTAATTGGATGGAGCTTTAGTACTGTATTCCCACAGCATGCCACCAGCATTTTATCCCTGATAATACAAGTATGACAGAGTTTAAGCTATCATACACACTATATTATCGCCAACGTACAAGTGCTGCTGTGAGTATGGCCAACTTTTGGGAACCTCTACAGCTGCAGAATGGGCTTGGTGGTATTCAGACTATGCCAGGAAGAGTTAATGAAGTTCATTAACACAGCATGTTTCTAAATTTCATTACCTATTCTTATCATAGCATGTATCCCATACATTTACAGTCTCATACCAGGGAGGCAATGCAGGTTTTTACACTGATAGTAACATTGCAGGAGTTCCTCCACAGTACTACTCTGATTCTCTTATTATCTGGCCCTGAATGCTTATTGTTTATACACAGGGAAGGTGCTACTTGCTGTAAAACACATTTTATTGTTTTCACATGAAGAAAAAAGTGTTTGGTTATGTAAGGTTTGGAAGTAAAATGAAACTTTACTGAACTGAAATCAGAGTGCTGCATTATGGAAGCTAAGCATGTAATTCAACTGTTCATTCCATATACTTATTGTTCTGTTTTAATGTCTCTGTATCAGGAGAAAAGAAAACTGGTGTGCAGCTATAGGAAATTCATGATAAGATGTATCTGAAATGTCGCTGAACTGACACGCCTGTGATGCATCCTTGATCCCAACAATGTAATGCAGTTATTGATGCCCTATAGTTACTATTGTTGTGTAAGTGGATAAATGAAGCAGCCTATGGCAGAGGGATGGTTTATGGCAAAGACAAGCCATTATACCGCACTGGACGAAACTGCTGTGCTAGGAACAGGGACCATGTTAGAAACACTGATAAGAAAAAATAACCATGAGTAAAGAAGAGAATGTTAAAATTAATCTGGTGTTGTCTCTTCCAGAAATTATTTGTTCTGCAGTAATTAAAACCATTTATTAAGTTACCTATTTGTATTAATATTTCTTTGCAGTACTACATTAACTGCTTCTCCAGTACGATAAGAATCACATAGTGTATGCAATTTAATGTGAGCTGCAACTCAGTCAAATAATGAAGGTATTTCATGCTGTCTTTATTAAAGCTGCTGGGTTGGAAGATAATTAGAACTGAGGGTTATTAAAAGCATAAAATAACAAGAAAAGAAAGGCAAGCGCATACACAAACACACACACACATATGCATGCATACATCTGTGGACGTGGCAAAATGCTAAAAATTATTCTTTGTTGCAGCTTTTTGTGTCTGTACATTTAGTTTATACTTATTTGTTTTGATTAAGTCACAATTCTAGATCATGAGGCAAGAGGCATATGTAATTGCTCACTTTGGAATTCTTGGTGATTATTCATAAAATGTGTCTTTTTTCAGGAAATATACCAAGGGTCATGAACCTATGAACCTATAATCATATATTTTAAAGTAAAATAAAGATTGTTTTGTGTTTGATTCAGTTAATCATATATTTTGTTTAAATTATGGCTTCATATTGCCAGAAGTACATTTTAATGTAAATATTCTTAACAACAACAAAAAACTAGCAGAGACATGTTATGATAGGGCTGAGCTTATGGACAGAGTGTATTATTATTCCTCAGAATGCATGTTGCTTTTACTGCATATACAGCATTCATTTTAATCAGTTATTCACATTGGGTAAACACTTGAAAAGAGTGGCTTCTTTGCCAGATTAGGGCAACACAGACTATTCCAGACTGTAGTGTACAGGCATTGGTGGTGGCACTACTAGCAATGCACTCTGCTTGACAATCCAAGGAGTGGTGCCATTTTAGCTCATGTGTATCATCCTTCATGTCACTGGTAGCATGACAGACACGTGTGCAGTTACTACTGTCAAACACTTTCTTTGGAAGGGGTAGAGGGCTCTACATATTAATACAAATGATACTGCATGCTGGCAAAAGTTACTAAACTGCAAATAATGATTCCTGGACTTGGGAGGTGCCTGCAGCAGCGCCCAGAAGACTTTATAAGGCCACTGCTCCAGCAATGCAGATAGATGTGAATATCTAGGTTTTCACTAGGGTAGGTTATTCTTGCTGGTACAAAGGAGTCAGCTCCAAATGATCCCTGATAAATCTAACAACCTGTGCTGGTCAGTTATCCATTTTCTTTTATGGAAATATAGTTAAGTAATGCATGGAAGCAGCAATCATACTGTAGATGTACTATAATCAATGCACCATCACTCATACTTTACTGCCACCACAACTTGTATTGTCCAGTCATATTAAGTGCAAAATAATCCATTGTATTACAATATTATCACTACTCCTCTGAAATGACATCCTTATCAATACATTCTATATCACATGCTTGCTGGCTTTATTGGGCTATAACTTTTATAATTAATGCACTGCCTTCTGACATGATGACTTAAATTCTTTTAAACATTCACATAAAATTATTTTTGACTACAGAATGTGTATCTTATTTACCTGTATTCCTACTGCTGACTTTGACTGCAAGTTATGCTGTATGACAATTATACTAAATGCATAACTCTCAAGTATCTCTGATTTTGCAGAACAGTGCTGATTTTGCCTTGGATTTTTGCCCTGCTCCTCATAATATTTGTCATTTTCTAGTAATCACTAAGGGTTACAGTCAGTCAGTAATAAACTTTAGAGTTTCATGTTTCTTATTGTTCAGAAAATGCATGTTGATGGAAAAGCTGTTATTCTATTAACCTTTTAAATGAAGTAGAGTAATATTTAAACATTGTTCCTAACTTTGGGGCTTTACAGAATCACAGCATGTATAAGGTAACAGGATTATGTGGCCACTTACACCTTGCCAGTACCCACTCGTAATCTTATCTCCTATTTCAAGGAGTGATAGGCCAGTCCCACCAGGGGCAAATTTATGAGTACCCATCCAATTCCTTCTTAAAGGAAGATAATGTGTCACGTTGCTTGACCTGGAGAGGAAGTTTGTTCCAGAGAAGGGGTGGTAATTTAGTGAGAAATCTGTCTCTCCACTGTGATTTGTTTACTTATTGAAACAAGTTCAGATTTCTAGTTCTACTGCTCACTGGATTGTTTGATTTGTGAAGAAATAAGAGGTCTTGGGCTGACAGATATCTAGTCATCTGGAAGGCAAGACACAGATGACCATTAAGGAGTCTATAGGGCACTGAATAGAGGGACAGGCCCTCCAGCTTCTCTTGATAGCTCAGGTATTTAGACTCATAATTTTTTTTGTCAGGAACCTTAAAGGTTTCTCCAACTGTCTGATAGGATTAATAAAATACATTCCAAAGGGGGGAATTATATTTGAGGATGGTCTTGATCAGTGCAGACTAAAAAGGGATAAGGACTTCTTTGGATCTAGACAAAAAATAACCATTATAGGTTCATACCCATTATAAGTTCATAGGTTCATAGGTAAGTACCAGGATAGCTGTACTTGAGGGCCATTTTAATCCTAGCCTATTTCTCTTTTAGCACTTGAATTAACCTGTCCCATTTGGTTAGACAATGGCCTTACCCATCCCATGGTCAATAATTATATTTTTGTTTCTTTTATTATTTATTTAACATTTGTTTAATGGGAAAGTCTGACTGGGACAGAGCCCATTTTCAGAGGAGGCCTGGAAAGAAATGCTCCAGATGCATATCTATAAGACTATAAATCTGAAAAATCAAAATACCGAAACCCCAAAACCACACAATTCAAAACCACAACTTTTAGACACACTCTACACCACACAAACACACATACACCTTCCTCCCCACACTACAACAAACAAATAAAACACACACAAACAAAAACACACTTACAAACACTTACCCTACATATAAGCAGGGGAGGTAAGCCCCACAGCACCCCCCCGCTACTTATATATACCAACTCTGAGGTTACACTAAAAATGACACAGACATGAAACGCACCACTACACAATCTATATTACCCTCGTACAAACACACATCCAAACACCATCATTCTCAGCACTTACACACTCACACTCTTACATACATACCTTAACCTACATTTACAACTTCCCAACACACTAACAAACAATAAAATCCCTACCCAAAACCCTTAAAATATAAACACTTACCTGAATCTCCAGCTATCCAGTAACACAGTGCACCACCATAATTGCTGATTCAACATTTACGGATTTGGTTATGTGGTCTTCGCTATTATAGTCTCGAGATACTGAAATTCGATATTTCAGTATTTCGAGATTATAAAGTGAACCCATATAGATATATATATATATATATATATATATATATATATATATATATATATATATATAGTACCCCAAGATGAATAACTAGTATCATACCATAGATAATTTGAGGGAACATATGCAGAGGATAAAGCATTTAGGAGCTATTTCTATTCATTAGTAGTACAGGGGCAGTCCTGTGGTAAATTTTCTGCTTCCCATCCATAGATCTAAGTTGTGCTTGAATATGGCCAGGGATGAATACTGTTTTATGATGATGAGGAGTCTGTTCCATAGCAGTGGTATCGTCTGCGAGATATAACTGTCCCTCCAAACTGTTCTGCTGATGTCCCAGAAGAGGTTTATATCCCTAAACCAGGTATTTCTGATTTCATTTTAGTTGCTGAAGTGCAGTAAATCCATCAGTAATGGTTTGGAGGATGCCTTTTATGCCCAAAAAAGTTCAACTTTTTGTAGTCTGTAGGATACTGAGTATAGTGACAGGGCTTTGAGTCAGTGCCTGTAGGACATGTTATATAGGCCTTGTACCCTTTTAGTAAAGTATCTCTGTGGGTGTTCCAGTTGTTGCATGTGACTAGACAGATACATGCCAAAGAAGGCATTATATTTAATGATTGGCCTAATGAAGGCTGAGTAAAGGAGTACAATAACGTCCCTAGGTCTAGACACAATCTCTTTACAAGTTGTACAATATAGGGCATTCGTACAATATGTTCCCTTAAGGCAGCTACCCCAAAGTATTGAAGTGGGGACTACTCATTAGTGGTTCCTGTAGGTAGATATCTATAGTAACAGATATGGTAGTTATGGTTATTCACCAAAATACTAGAATTGTTAGTAGAACTCTGGTTGAAGAAAGATACCTACCACCCCCTTAAAGAGGCAGAAATGAACAGTGAGTTATGGGATACAGAAGGAGAGTGTAGCTGTCTCACAAAGTGTTATATGGTGACTAATCCTATAGCCTAAAGTGCATTACAGTATGCTTGCAAATTCTTTTACAATATATGTTGGCAAAAACTGCAAATATGGCTGCCCTTCAGTACATTGCAAGTGCATTTCTTATTAGACATGGATATATAAGCAATATTGTGAAGTCAGCAGTAATATTTCTTTATTTAGAATGGATAGAACAGCCTTGCAGTGGAAGTCTTTTTATAGTGTTTCATGATGGTAAATTTAGGGTATGTCTACACATAATTAATTGCATGTGGAATAATATCAGAATAGCCCTATGGTAGAATTCTATTAACATTCATTGTTGGTATACATGTTCATCTTATATTGAAATTTAAAATACTGTTTGATTGTTTTATCAAAGGTAAATCATAATACTAGCAATAGATTGAAATGTATATTAAATACTGCACTGCACTAAGTTGCAAGGTTAATTAAATGTATTATTAGCTTTTGTGAGTGTGCATTTTAGATATATATATATAATGTTCTTGTCAACCCAATGAAGTGTGCTCTGCTCTATTCATTTTAATTGTGAAGTGTTATTCGTTAGTTACATATAGTCCATGGAATTCAGAAAAGGCTTACAGCACTGCTGACACCCTAACTGATCAGGTTTTCCCAGTGTGGTAAAGTAACAATTCAGAGACAACTCTCCCCCTTCAGCAATTTGCAGACACTGGCCATAGCACAGACAATGGTCTCCATGGTATAGCTGAATGCAAATGCAGCAGTCTGGGGCATGGATAAGGATAATTAACAATATGCTCTCCCACAAATGATGCAAGCAAGGGAAAGCACTATGCAAGTAGTTCAGAGAATTGGCCTGTCGTGTTATTTTGGGTGCATGGAAGAAAAAGCGTATGCTGTCTTTTGGCAGTGTACATTTATTCACCCCTATGGATGGAATGTGTCTCACAATGCAGCTACTAGTAGGTATTACAAAGCTGTCTGTGTAAGTCTGTTTGTGTATTATGTGTATGCTTGCATGTGTGTGTGTGTGTGTGTGTGTGTGTGTGTGTGTGTGTGTGTGTGTGTGTGTGTGTGTGTGTGTGTATGTAGGGGCATGCCTGAGTCTGCATGGGTGCTGGTGTTTGCATGTGTGTCTGTGTGCGCATGTTGCAAGGTGCTACTTCGACTGCAATGAGTGGGCTAGTAAGAGAGCATCTTTATCAAAGTCTGGTCTGACAGCACATTTTTCAATTCAGGCTCATGTTGAGGTGATTTTTTTTTTTATAATAATAGTTTTTCATTGTTGAATAGTAGTAGTAGTATTTTCTTCTCTTCTTTAGGAGAAATGTTCTCCTTTTTTCTTATGACCTCAGTAGTCATATGAATTATTCAGTACATGTTACAGTATTCGGAATTTGTTGCAAAAAATGCCCTTCCCATCACTGTTCCTGCAGCAAGACTGTCTTGAAATTGCTTTCAGCAAGGGATTTCCAGCTAGTTATTTAACTGGTTTATGTTAGTATTGCACACGTGGGTATCTGCTATTGTGTTTTGACATTAGGAAGACTGGGTTTATTCATCTTGTGGCAGGAAGTGTTTGCCTGTTTTTCTGAGTTGGGAAATACACAGAAGGACTAGCAGTGTAGTCATTTTATTGGCCAGAGGGCTCATTATTTAGTTTTGTTTTTTTCCGTGCTACTATAAATTTATCATGTTTGTGTGGGCAGTGTCCTGTACAGTAGTAAATCCCTAGAAAACATTTTTTCTGTAAAATTGTCAATAAAACTATAATGTGTAAAACATCAATATAGCACAATTATTTTGTGTGCTGACAAGCTTGGAGCAGGTAGTAGGGCCTCGAGTGGCAATACCTAAAGATTTACTAGAGGTCAGTATTGTGGAAACATTAAAGTTAGTAGAATTTAGTACTGTTTAGCATAATCTGCCCCAGTAAAGCACCACTATTAGTCTGCAGCAAGAAAACAAATGTAATAGCCTTCTAACCCCAATACACCAACCCCTTTTACCATTCAAATCAAAGGACTGGACGGTATGAATATGCAATTTCCTAACTTCTTTGTAGCCAGCTTTGTGGTCTGGCATTCTTGAGACAATGTAGCAATTATCCCATGTTTACTGACAACCACTTCATCTTTAAAGAATCGACACAGTATGCAAGAGGTGTACTTACACAATGACATGGAGGCTAAACTCTCACATACAAGTGCACATCATATTGTTAAATCCATATAAACAACATCCACCTCACATAGCACAACATACGCATAGACTAATGTATGCTGAGGCACTTAAAGACAATCTTCCTAAATGACAAAGATCACCTAGACCACCCATTGTCAAAGCTGTGCCTCAGCAAGCCCAAAGGCACTCAGAAAAAACAACATCCAACACCACATATTCCGTCACTCTCAGTGGAGTCCCAAACAATAATTACTTAAGGCAAGAAAACGCACTTCCCTGGACTCTCATCACAGGATACTCCATTAAAGATGTACTGATGCCCCTCTAACCAGGCTGCACAAGGAGAAGATAATTGTTAGTGGATTATCCGGAGCCACCAAATCATACACACACACTGAAGTCATTATGCCACAGGTACCAGTATTATTCCATCATAGATCATGTAGGTATAAATGACCTAAGATGTACCTCCCTGGACTATATGAAGAGTGACATTATTTATATAGCCTCATTGTGCCTTTTTTAAACAATAACAATTGATAAACCTATCAGCATAGCAAAATCAACTCAACTGAACCCCAAGGTGTTACTCCTCACATCCAGGAGCCTAAATAAAAATACTACACTCTCTCCAAGCCCTCTTCACACTCGGGAATACAGAGATCTGTGCAGTTACTGAGACATGTTTTAAAGTGGCTGAGAGTAACCCAGCAGTGTAAAGTTTCAGTGCCTTCCACACTTGTTGCACAAGCAAGGGCAAAAGGTTGAGGTGTCTCAATATACATCAGTGATAAGCATATCGCTAGGATGGTCAAACAGGATGACATGCTGGTCTTCCTCCACATGTAGATCCCAATAGACAGAATCCTGTACCATATCTTAGTCAACTATAGATCACCCTCCATTTCCAAAGAAGCTTACAATGCATACTTGGATCTTCTGGGGACACTTACTATCCAATCTAACACCCTATTCATGGGAGACGTTAATTAACCTTCTATAGACTGGGAATCCCACACAGCCTCAAATCTATAGGCACAGAGATTCCTGGACTTCATAAATACAAGCATCCTTGATTAAGTAGTGGATATGACCACTACAGGCTCCAACAAATTGGACCATGTGTTCACAAATATGGGAGAATACTGTAACCTGCCAATGTCTTATCATCCCTGGTAAGGTCCATCCATCAAGCTGTCTCCTTCAGAGTTGAACTCAACTCCCTAATCCCAACTATTCCAAGGCAAACTACCTGTTATTAAGTGATGGTTTGTCATAATTAAATGTCTCTCCAACCCCCAGCCTATGCTGAATTGCTTTCAGAAACTCCATACAACCATGTCAGTGGCTGTATAGAGGTTACTGTACCTACCTGAAGTAAGCCCAGGACTAGCCTCAGAAACAATCCACTCTGGTGGCATCCTAAATTAAACAAGATATACAACTAAAATAAAAAAAATGATGGCAAGAATCAGGAAGGGTAATTCCCATAAAGATAATAAACTCTTTCATCAAAGTAAATAGGCAACTAAGAAGGATAATTTGGTCAAACAAAGCCAACGTTGATGTTAAGATAGCCTTCCAGGTCAAAGACGACTATAAGGCCTTCTACAGCTATGGGTGAAACCTCAAGTACAACACACAGCAATGCTCAGTTAATGGTGCTACATTCACCGAGCCTGGTGATATAGCAAACTTGTCAGTGGACACATTCAGTTCCAACTTTACTCCCTCTCACCCCCAACCATCCCCCAAAAAATATCTACAGACATAACCCTGCAACAATAACTAGGGAGCATGTATTGGCTACACTCACTAAAACCAAGAATATAGACTCTATCCGCCCTGATAACATACTAGGTTACATCCTGAATAGTCTCAAATATGACTTATCAGGACCACTGGAGCCATTATTTAACTATAGTCTTAAAACAGGCTTTACGCCACATGAATGGATCACTGTGATGGTTATCCCCCTTCATAAGGGTGGGCCATCAACAGATCCTGGAAACTACAGGCCCATTAATCTGACTGGTCTTATTTGCAAATCCATGAAATTAATTATCATGGGCATTATTGACAAGAACATATGAGACCTCCGGACACTGGCGCCATCCGAGTTTGTGTTTGTCAAAGGAATGTCATGCTTACTAAATTTGGTGGACCTCTTTGAAAAGGCAACTAAAACAAAAGATGAGGGGAAAACAGTGCATACTGACTACCTAGATCTGGCTAAGGCTTTCGATATAATGCACCACTCAGGCACTGCCAAAAATCTTATGGGGCTAGGTATAAAACCTTTATAACATATTGGATAGCTAACTGCTCACTGACAGGACCCAGGAAGTTAGAATCCACAAAGAGGCCAGTGGAGTCCCACATGGGTCAGTGCTGGGCCCACTCCTCTTTGATATCTTCTTTTCAGATGTCAAAGCCAAAGTCAAAGGATTCTGGCTAACCAAGTTCACAGATGATTGCAAATTTGGAACAGTCATTGAATCCCCCCAAAATGAGAACACCCTTCTTAAAGGTCGAATATAGATAAACTCTTGGTGCCAAAGCTATGGCTTAAAGTGCAACAAATGCATTATAGTACCTTTTGGAAAGCCTGCAACCCTGGGTACCTACATCATGAATTAGATACCCTTAAAAATTAGTCAGGGATCTAGGAACTCATGTAGATAGTAACCTATCCTTTGACCAGCATGTGTCCAAGGTTGTAAGAAAATCCTTCTATGTTTCTGAACTTATAAGGAAGGGCATGGTATCTAGGTCCAGACAGGTCATCATACCACTATACATGGCCTCACCATATAATGCCCCCTTTGGTATGTACCTGACCACACACATGCAACAAATGGAACATCCACAAGATTCCTTACAAAAAGAATACAGGGAATAAACACAATGTCTTATGCTGAATGCCTCAAAACCCTTTCTCTTTACCTGCTGTCATACATACTTCAAAAGGGTGATCTTTACCTAGCATGTAAGGCATCCCTGGACCTTATGTTGATGAAACATTTGCATATCCACAAAATAAAAAGCATCAGGACTACTAGATTAAAGGACCTACATTTTGCTGGAGGCATAAATAGGGCATGTTGGTGAGACAGATATATTTCACATTGAATTTCCATTCTCTGGAACAAGTTTCCCATCCATGTGAAGCAGAGTTCCCTCCCTATTCCTACTTAAGTGCAACTTGGACCAATGGATGGGCAACTGGAAATTCACCTCTGATCTGGCTCTTATGAGTTCATAAGTAAGTACTAGACTATCTACCCCTGTGGGCTACTTTAAGCCTAGTCAATTTCCCTTTCAAAGGTGAGAATCAAACCCTGTTCCTTGTGTCTATACGGTAAACACCTTAAGCATTATACCAACCCCAATCAAACCCATCGGTGATGGACAGATGCAGTTAGTAAATCACCCCTGTATAAATCAAATGTGTGGGTCACATCTGAGTGCAAATTACAGTAAACAAAATTAAATATGATAAATACTTATTGAAATGCTGCAGTGAAGTGGATGGACATTTTGTTAAAATACAATTTTATTACTGCCTCTGTTTTAAAACATACTTGCACACATATACTATAGTGAAATAATGTTTTTTGACCATACTGAGTAAAGAATGCAAGCAAAAAGCATTACCAAACAGAGATAAGGTAAACAGTATAACAAAATCAAATTGCAAACATCTTATGAATGAATATGTATTGTACTGATTTATAATGATTAACAACAGTTGAAGATTCAATGGCTTATAAATGGCTGTACAATAAACTTAACAGACTATCAAAGTGTAAAGACAACTCTAACAAGATATAAAATGAAGCAATGGCTGGAAGAGGTATTTTGGTCACCTCTGTGCATCAAAAACATAACCTCTGCAAACCCAGCAATAATAACAAAGAAAAATAATAACAATTCAATACTAATCTGAGTCAGAAGAGCAGCATTTTATGTAGTAATGTCATTATCCTGAAAAACTTACTAATAATAATGACTCCAGATGGCTTCAAAAATAAGGAAAATTGTCTGATTTGTAAAATGGTAAATCTCAAACAAAGTATGAACTTTACTGAGCTTAGTCTCCTGTTTGTCAAAATAAATCTCCCTGGTTCCTTCAGATTAATGCACACTGTGCTCTTAGTAATGCAGTAAAGTGCTTTCCAAGATACCAATCATGGGAAGGCCAGATGAGAAAAAGAAATACTCATTTAAAGGATCCTTTCTGACAGTGGTGTTTCCTAAAACCTTGGCTAATTACACCAATATTTTTTTAACTAGGGACAAGTCTAAAATTTATGGATAACTCAAATATTCATTACCCCACACACTTTATATGTAGTTATTAGTAAAACACCTTTCTGAATATCACACTCGGGGAGCTCAGTATCCCCAGTCCAAAATAAGGCTATTTCTTCAAAAATATTTGGAATTATTCTAGTCTTAACAAAAGATTTCTAAACCTCATGCATTACTATTTCAGGGCAGTTTTGGCCTATAATGCAAATAGTGTATATAAAATGCTTTCTAGATGTAGCAATGTTTCTTATAGAAAAATATATATAATTTAGGTTGACCTGAATGTCAAATGATCAATATTTACTCTTATAAGTGTGACCAACATATTGTAACACAAGGAGTTCCCCAGAGTCATTATGCTGCAAACAAAAACAATATTCTTGACTCCAGGCTGCACCGGACAGGAGTCCTGCTGCAACTAGTGCTAAACAAAGTCATGTCAGCTCTGCAGGTCAGTGCAAGGAGTAAAATCGTAGCAACATGTCAGTGCAAGGAGTAAAATCGTAGCAACATGCTTATGGTTCCAAGCAGTGGACAAAGAGTGAAGAACATTAATGATCGGCAAGATAGCATGATGTAAAGTATTACTGCATTGGTCATTTGTACTGTGACCTTCACAGAGCCTGTGAATGAGTGCTTTGTGCTCATGGCCTCCCATTCTGGGCAGCAGCAGGGAGAGCAAGGTTACACTGACTGTGGCTGATAACACATTACGTTATAGAAGTGATGGACCTTATTAACATAATTACTGCACTATGAAGTCTATATTTTCATTTCAAAAGAAAGGACACCATGTTGTGGGACACAATATTATGACAAGCAACATTAAAATTAGGGCATAGTGAATAACAGTTTGCATTGTCATGCAGGCATTTGACAGCAAACAAGACATCTGGAAAGGGACTTGGCCACCAGGGTGCACACGAGAGTGCATGGTGCATGGAAGCAAAAAGCAGATATTAAGCAGAAGAATTGAGGATTGTATGGAGTAGCATGGCACATGGGCATGACATATGACTTTCCTACCAGGAAGGTGGAAGGTTGCTCAGCCTGATATGAAACAGAGAATGGAGAACATAAGTATAATATGTTTGTCCTGTCAGCTTGCTCAGATAGGGAATGAATAGCATGGCCATGATGGCTTAGTATCCTGATGTGTAGGTGGTGCAATAATGTATCATATGCAGAAAGACAGCAAGACATGCCAGGGGTACCATGAGGTCTCTTCAACAAATGTCACAACACATCCTGTCAGCATAATGCTATCAGATAGCAGAAAGTGGTGAAGTACTTTGCTGTTGTCAATATGTATAGGTGTGAATGGTCACAGCATAATAGCAGACAGGTCTTTGCCATTAAATGGAGGCAGGATGACAGTGCTAAAACAATGAGTTCTAGAAAGGCAGTCATACATACATACACACACACACACACACACACACACACACACACACACACACACACACACACACACACACACTCACCTGATCCATGTGTGAAGTCCACAGGGGTACACGACTTGTAATGGCATCCAGAGAATGGCAACAACTGGAAATTATATCTACACTGGAGACAATGGTGCTACTAAATGGCATTTCTATGCTTGAAAAGGGTAAGACAGACACAGATTTGCAAGACCTGGTGTGGCAGAAAGTGGTGCAGGGCAGTACAGTACAAGTGAATTGCATGGCTACCAATATGGTAATGCTTTGAAATGCCAAGGTGCTAGACATTGCCATGGATAATCCAGCACAGGAGGTGGACTCTAACACAGAGATATCTAAAACAGATGGTAAAATTCATAGTAATCTTGTCCAAATGAGTAAACCATCATAACTGACAATGGCTTAGATGTGGGAGATACTCATATGACAATTAGTTAGGTTTCTGTAGGTGGCACACCAAGATTAGTACCAGCATATTCCATTACTGTTGTACCATGACCACTAATGAGAATGGGTTAGTCAGCAGAACATATATGTTCCTCAGTACAGTGGAGCTGCAGCCATAACACCCTACACAAGTTATGTATGTGCCCATAGGCTACGAAAATAATTTACATATAGCAATATGCATGCCAAATGTCAGTGGGAGTGACACGTATATATCAGCACTGCCACAGATATGTTATCTTTAAGCATTCACTAGTTCAGCTGGTAGAAGGTTTAGTACAACAGTTTGGCACATGACTGAATTCAGCAGGCCATCTGTGTCTGATAATGATCATACTATGTGTATAGCACAGTCTGATGACACAATGGCACTATTAGCATCACTAGCGCTGGAAGGCACATTCGCATCAACCACAACTGAGGTCATGATGGAGGGCCAAGATAAACCTCCAGCCTCTCCTTTGTTTAGTACTGGATATCCTGCCAAGGTTATCTATACACAAGCTACAAGTCAGTCACCAACACTGATGGCATTAGTGAGCTGCACTGCCACTGAGACAAACACCACTGTAGGGGATGCAGTTGGCCATCATCACTATGTTACCATCTCTTACCAGAGTTTCACCCTTTGCATCAATTAGCAGATATGGAGGTTAGTAATCCAGACACAGACAGTCAGTACTTACATCAAATCAGAGATGTTGACTACACTACCCAGCCTGCATAAGGAAGCTGCAGGATGGCAGGACATCCTATACCACTTGTAGAGTAACATGACATATAGAAAACTGGAGCAGACGCATTTGCTAAGGGAAGATGCAACTATGTTGCCATCCAATAGGACACCCATGAAGATACAAGCAAATTCTTGCCATGGCCATGCAAGGGATGGATGTACATTGAATTATCATAAGTCAGAGATGCACAGATGGCACACACTGTTCTAAATAGTGCATCATTCTCATCTGGGGTGATGGTGGCCTCCGATCTTAAATTTGGTTACTCTCATGCTTGTGGCCAAAAGTCTTCTGGCTCCACTGTGGGGGCACTCCAGCAGGCCAGCTGCATTGGATCCCAGAGTACAGGGCCATCTCTATTCCCTGTTGACCTACTTAGTGTATTGCTTAACAATTGAAATTTTTTGTGTCATTGATTGCCACCCATCTACTGCCCCCCCCCCCACACATGATGGAGGCAAGCATGGTTCTTGTACATATTTTCAGGGATCTATGTCCTTTATTTGACAGTATCCTTAAAGTCCTGGCACTGCATGGTTACATGGTATACCCATTAACATTGCAATATGGGAGTTCCATTCCAACATTGAAGGATGTGATCTCTGATTTTGTCAACCTCATAGGTATGAGCATGGCTTCAATATGCACCCTTTTACCAAACATTTTGTTGCTGGCCCCACACAGTATGGTCCATAAACACCTGTGCAAATGGTGATGACAGTATCTTGTCTGCCCTTCTAGCTGGTGTATCCATGGTAATGTCTGATGCATAGAATGGACAGCCAGTGCATAGCCTGAGTGTTTTCATGTATGCATCAGTTTTGTTTTGTATTGTCCATGTAATGACCCACAGTTTTAGACCAGATGCTCGCTCTTCATCAATTCTGCTTTGTACTGTACCCACCTTTGCCTTGTGTGAGACACTGCTACAGCCATTTCCTCTAACAGCTCATCATCTGACTCATTCTGGAATTGCTACCACAGGGATACTTTGTAGTTCTACTATGTTCCCCATAGTATGACTGCTTTCATAACACTACAGTGTGTAGCATGGTACAGACAACAAACATCTTACTGGAGGTGTCTAATGTATATTGTAGTGAGCCACCAGGTGTGTCTTAATGGAAGAAACAAATCCTCATCAGCCCAAACACATGCTTAGTCATGTTCCACATCTGTGACAGCGTGGTTTTGCAAGTCATCCCCACAACAGTCTGGGAGCTATTGATCAGAGTCATCCACTGTGGTCTCAAGACATATCCTGCATCACTTGCAACACACATCATAGTGGACACCATTATGTGTGGCATGATGCTGATGGCTATGGGAACAACATTATCCAGAACTCTGTGTCTGGCAAAGTGTGTGCCTACAAACTAGATAACTCTCTGGAAAGTCACCTCACACAAAAGACTGGCATAGGTCACATCATGTGTCAGATGTGAGAATCATGGGAACAGCCAAGATGGCATGCAAGTACATTGTATATAATTCCCTGTGCAATACCTACCACATAATAGTCATTGGAGTAGAATCCTTCAGGCTGATACATTAGATGACATGTAGAACATGTCAAGCCTTGTTGACTATGTGGGTGCATCAAATGTCCCAGGACCTCAGGTTATCAGACATGTGTCATAAACTGCCAACAGAGTGCTATTTCTCTCTGCTGTCTGTGGAAAATAAATAGATTACTAAACATGTTCCCATATTACATCATGGAACTTGTGCATGATCCAGAAGGCTGACACCTTTGAAACTTCTAAAATGTCCTTTGTCAGGTACTGAAAAATCCCTACAGTTAAAATGGTCAATGCTGAACAAACCTTAGCTTCCAGTGGGACAGACATTTCACATATCCCTCTTGATTCCATGTGAGGATGGCACATGCCCATTAAATCCTTGTATAGTGTCCCATTCCACACAGTAGTCATCTGCAATGGTATGGTCATGGAGATGAGAGTATGTTAATTATTGGCAGACTCATTTGCAACATAGAGGGCAATGCTTGTCTACAACATGGAGGGCAATGACATGCAATATCATGGACAATGACTCTGAATACAGCCACTAACACTGTACTCTTCTTTTAATACAGATGCTACTCCTAGCATTATAACAAAAGTGACACTTGTGTACCCCAGAAAATCTTTGCATTCAGAGCAGATAATCACCATGGCTCTTCAGAGTAATTTTATATATGTTTCTAATTTGTGCAGCTCTGTTTGATTTCATCATTTGTATATATGATGGATCTCATCAGCATATTGACAATCATTTGCATGGATTGCATACCATGCTATGTCTCTAGTAATATGAATACACTGTGTGTGTCTCTGAATTGTGCACTCTCTTTTACATTGCTGCATACCATGATATTTTGCATATTGTGCTGTTTCTGAATATTTTATATGTTATATATCCAGTAAAAACAAAGATTTTTAACAGAAGGATAGCTGTATTAAATGTTTTCTTCCTAATTTTTCGATCTTTATAAAAGCTAAATAACACATGCATTAGTTTAATATTTGTTTAATTTGCTTGTTTTTTTTTAATTTGGGTATAAACGCCTGCAGTTAGAGGTACAATGTTATGTATATTTTTATTATCTGTGGCACAGTTATTCTCTGTTTCTTCAAGCATAGTCTAATTTATTTCCAGTGAATAAGTCCCATTATGTCACATTCTGTAATACTGCATTGAGTTCTGGTCCTGGTACTTTATTTTCTCCATTAGTTATTTCTTGTTGTAGGCAGCTATCATGCAAGAGGCCACTGCAGGACATCAGTATGAGATAAAGTAAGGAATAAGGTGTTAAAGGACTGCACTGTATTTGTGAAGTGATCTGGTACAACTGCTTGAGTCCCCAGTGCTCAAATACGTCTGTCTCAAAGTTAGGAATTCAAGTATCTTATGGCTTATAAAGGCTGCCGCTCATGCTGCAACTCAAACTGAGCTTGGTAAAGCAGCTGCCACAGCTTACCCAAACACAATATCTGAATTTGAGCAAGGTAAGGGCAGCAGCAGCTAGAGAGGGGGGTAGAAGGGGGTGAATGTGCAGATTAGGGTTTCAAGCATCAATTGGGAAGAGGTTTTAGGTTTAGGGAGAGGGAGGGGAGTGGAAGTTTTAAGGATAAGGAGTGGGAGGGGACTTTAATGTTATTGAGGTGGGACAGATAGGTTCAGGGCAGAGGGCTGGAGTTTTAGGTTCAAGATGTGATCAGAGACTTTAAAGTTGGGGAGAGGTAGTTGAATTTTAGGTTTGTGTAGTGACTAGTGATTTTCGGTTTAGGGAGGGGTGTGAGTTTCAGAGTTAGGTAATGAGGACTCAAATCACAAACTGGGTGGGGGGTTTAGGGTTAGAGTTAAAGCTTTAATAGTCATACACTATTTAATAGGGTTGGTGCTGTAAGTGATAAGTAATTAAAGAGAATTGGGATAGCTGGAGTTAAATCACTCTCCTTTTTAAGAAAAGGGCAGTGAGCAAATGTGTCCCAAGCTACTAGGGTGCAAGGACTTATAGAGGGCCTAGTGAGAAATCTTTCACAGTATGTTCTCAGATCTAGCAACGATTCTGCTGTTAATTCATTAAATTAATCCATACATGGAGAGCAATTTCCCTTTTAAAAGAAGGTCTTAATGTTTATTGTGAAATACACTAAACATAGGAACAGGAAAAGAAAAAGTCATATCGATAGTACAAATAACATTGGTTTAAATTAGGAATGATAAAGTTTATGACATCAGAGTCAAACAGGACAAAAATAGGCATACATAATAAGAGATGCCACTGGATAGTAATACAGACATACTACATAAGATGTCCAAGAACATATGAAGGGCTGGGAATGTTTTTTTTTTTGTTTTGATTTGTTTTTTTATTTAGATAAGAAAGTTAGGCAACAAATATAAATAATCATTAAACAATATTTTTTAATGCATTCATACATTAAAAATAGAGATTGTGTTTCAGTTTCTACGTTAATCTGATTTTCTTTGAATAAGTATCCACAAAAATAAATGTTTATCAACAGGTAACCATATAAGCATATGAAACATTTTTAAGACAAATACAAAAGCAGTGTATATTATTTTGATGTGCTTTTTTATTTTCACATAGTAAATAAAGCTTATATGTTAGTTTAATATAACACACACACACACACACACATACGCACGCACACACACACACACACACACACACACACACACACACACAAACTATGACTGATACATGTAAAGTAGAAGTACTTGCATATGGAAATACAATGTCATTGGTACTCTCTTCTTGTGTGACAGAAGGATTTTCAATTTTTGAAAAACATTTAAAGCCGTTATCTGCAAATAAATCAGTACATGTGACAGTTCATTCAGTTGACAATTGTAAAGGCAGCACAAATCAGATAAATTCTGGGACATATATGGTTTGGTAGTTTATTGTGCTCCTGATCTGCAACACAACAGCTCTTACCTTTGCTTTTGATGTTAGTTGCATTAAAAGATAGTCAAAGTCGACAATGTGACAGCGCTATGGAAATAAAATATTAAAGAATTCCACAGGAAGATATAAACTTTTTTATATTCCTAGTGTAGATTTGTTCTTGCAGTTATGCTTTTCCTCTTTTGTTTTTTTCATTGTGGGTGGCAATTTTCCTGTAGAAGGTGTTGATAGAATTTAACAGAGCAAAAGCGGGAAAGTTTACCATTTCAAAGTAATAATAAATATTTAACAGAGTTGTAGCATTTAACAAAAATAGCAGTAAAGTCAAAACAAACCTCTGAACCAATAAAGGAACCAATGTAGCAAACAGAAAAATAGTGAAGAAAAAGGCAAACTGGTTCCAACACAGCACTCTTTGATAGCAACACAACAAGGTAAGAACTTTCACGGATTACATCCACTTCCTCAAACAAAAATATTAAAACTCAAGTCACATCTTTAAACATTCTAGCAGCCAATGAGGCACACTAATCACTGAACCAATTTAACACATTCATTGCCTTGTCTAAGCAGTGAAGAAACTAACATCAGTGTGTAAATCAGCAACACTATAAAACATACATTGCAGCTCAAAAATTGCTATGTACGTAATTAAAACTGACTCTGGTCTATCACATAAACATAAATATAAATTCTAAAATGTATCAACATTTAAATATACTAATATATATATATATATATATATATATATATATATAAATATATATATATATATATATATATATAAATATATATATATATATATATATATATATATATATATATATATATATATACATACATATAATAAAATCTGTCTTAAAAATATGTATATAAAACTGGTCAATCCTGTGGACATATAAAATAAAAACCATAGCAAAGATATATATAAGAAACCAAGGACATAAGCCTGGTACTACTTGGTCAATGTTTCAGTGCTCTAGCTTTTAAAAAGGGCTTCAGAGACACCTTACTATTGAGACCGGGTGGTTTGTCAGCTTAATAATGTATAATCCACTTCTGTTCCACTGATTCTGTCTTATTATTGATGTCACCACCTCTAATACTATCGTGTATGACTCTAGAACAAAAAATTTAAACTTATATGCAGTGCCTTCTTTCACAACATGCATGGCCAACGCACTTGTTTCCTTAGCATTCCTTATGTCTCTTAGGTGTTCTAAAATTCTCTCCTTGAAGGCTCTATTTGTTTTGCCTATATAGAATGAAAAACAGATAGTACAGAAAAATATACAACGTGCATGGTATGACAATCAGCATATAAAGTGGTAAAGTATGAAGGTGTTTTTAGAAAACTGAGTACTTTTGTTCCTCCTACAAATTCAACTGTTGAATTATTTTTAGATATTTGTGACAAACAGATCAGGGACAAGTTCTCTGATAATCACACTAAAGGCTTTATTAATTTGTCAGTGAATGAGCGGCAAGCACTTTTTGAATTGAAACGCATGAATAGTATTGAAATACGACCAGCTGACAAAGGGGGTGGGATTGTCGTACTTGATAGAGATGTGTATACTGGATGCATGTTGGATCTGTTAAGTGACTTGAACACCTACTCCCCTATCACAGGTACCATGTTGAAAAGGATTATTGATAGAATACAGTTTTATGTGTTTGATCTGCTTATGACAGAGCTAATCTCTGAACAACTGTTTAAATATTTCAAAGTAGATCATCAAGTAGTACCCGTTGTTTATGGCCTTCCGAAGATACATAGGAATTGACACTATCTACCCATGCATAATATAGTGTCCAGCAGGAGCTGGGCAACAGAGCCACTTTCTATCTTTGTTGAAAAAAATCTCTGGATTGTGCTAGAGAGTTGTCATACTGTGCTTAGAGATACTAAAGGTTTTCTGCAAGAGCTGAATAATCAGTTAGATGTTTTATCTGGTCATTGCTTTTTTGTCATACTTGATGTAGCCTCTCTATTCACTGTTATCCCCAATAGTTGGGGGACTGAGAATATTAGACAAATATTATGTGCTGATGGATTTATTACTAGCAAAGTTGAACTCATTTGTACTCTGTTAGAGATTATTCTTGAGAATAATGTTTTTATTTTCAATGACTGCCATTATATACAGAAGGTTGGCATGGCTATGGGCACTGCTTGTGCCAATAGCTACGCCAACCTAATACTTGCGAATTGGGAGACTAAGTTTGTTCTCTCCAATAATAGATTTTGTAGTTCGATAAAATGGTTCAAACGTTTTGCCGATGATATTTTTTTGCTATGGCAAGATACAGAAGAGGAGTTAGTACAATTTTTACAGTACCTCAATGGGTTGAATGACTTTTTGAGATTTACGTATACATCTTCATCAGAAGAGATTGATTTTTTAGATGTGAAAATGAGTAAAAATACCCAGTCATCTGTTTCCACTACTATATATAGGGAGGACGTTAGGAGGAATAACATACTCCACAACAGCAGTATGCATCCCAATCACACAAAATTTAATGTTTTAAAAGAGCAGATTTACCACATGATGCGTCTCCATAATGATGATACACAGCTAACTCTTGCACTAACCAAATCGAAAGAGGAATTTATTGAGAGAGGATATAAGCCACTGCCATTGACTATCAGATTAGTGCAGCTTGGGTGAAGAGAAATAGAAGATGTAGACCTTATTTTGAGAATGTTCCCCAAATGCCCAAACAAATGTTGGTAGAACTGTTGATTCTCCATCTAATATTATTACCAGTAGTACTGTAGGGGTTAGGATGCCACTAACTTTTGCTAGCAATGTGTGCATGGTATGTGATGTTGTTTAGAACAATTGGGATATTCTCTTGACTGATCCTGGACTCAAAGATATAGGTCGTCAATCCAGTTTTACTTTCAGGAATAACAAATCTCTTTAAGAACCAGTTATGTCACAAATCCAAGGGTAGACAGAATGCTGTACAATCTGATAGAATGGGTATGTACACATGCAGGAGATGTATGGCTTGTGTGTGTATATATGTGGGGGGGGGCACTTTTGTGCATCCACAATTAGGCTTTGAGATTAGCACCACTTTATATGCTGATTGCCATACCAAGCACATTGTATATTTTTCTTTCTGAACTATCTATTTTTTATTCTATATAGGCAAAACAAATAGTGCCTTCAAGGAGAGAAATTTAGAACACCTAAGAGACAAAAGGAATGCTAAGGAAACAAGTGCATTGGCCATGCATGTTGCGAAAGAAGGCACTGCACATAAGTTTAAATTCTTTGTTCTAGAAGTCATACACAATAGTATTATAGGTGGTGACATCAATAATAAGACAGAATCAGTGGAACAGAAGTGGATTATATGCTATCAAGCTGACAAACCACCAGGTCTCAGTAGTAAGGTATCTCTGAAGCCCTTTTTAAAAGCTAGAGCACTGAAACATTGACCAAGTAGTACCAGGCTTATGTCCTTGGTTTCTTATATACATCTTTGCTATGGTTTTAATTTTATATATCCACAAGATTGACCAGTTTTATATACATATTTTTAGACAGATTTTGTTATATGTATATACATATATATATATATATATATATATATATATATATATATATATATATAGTATATTTAAATGTTGATACATTTTAGAATTTATATTTATGTTTATTTGATAGACCAGAGTCAGTTTTAATTATGTACTTAGCAATTTTTGAGCATCGATATATGTTTTATAGTGTTGCTGATTTACACACTGATGTTAGTTTCTTCACTGCTTAGACAAGGCAATGAATGTGTTAAATTGGTATAGTTATTAGTGTGCCTCATTGGCTGCTAGAATGTTTAAAGATGTGACTTGAGTTTTAATATTTTGGTCTGATGAAGCGGATGTAATCCGTGAAAGTGCTTACCTTGTTGTTTTACTATCAAAGAGTGCTGTGTTGGAACCAGTTTGCCTTTTTCTTCACTATTTAACAAAAATACTCTGTGCTAGTTAGGAGTCTGTCATCAGTAAAGCTAATTTAGTTTATTTATGATAGCTGTATTTTTAAAAATATTATTTATTACACAATATTTATTCAAAATTTATATTTTACAGTATTATTAATGGAATATAAATAAAAAAGAGAGTTAAAACTAACTTGTGCTACTCTTAACCCAGGATTTAGCAAGCTCTACACAGCATGCAGGAATAGTGTATGAGCTGCTGGAGGCAATATTGCCACCGTGCGATCCAGGAATAAGCACCGGGGACGTGCACGAGTGCTCCTGCACTATTCCTGCACGGACACAGCTCTTGTATGAAAATTACCCCATTTGCAGGCAAAAACCATGCAAATGAGGTGAATTTGCGATCCAGGAAGCTGGCAGTTGGCTGTGCAGCACTAGTGTAGTCTGCAGAAATGTACTCATTTAGTAACCGAGTACATTTCTGCAAACTACAAAACGGAGCCATGACATCTCCAGATAAAGGGTGTACATAATGTGGAAACCATGCCAATGGCCAAATATATGGCTATTGGCATGGAAAACAGCTGCAAAAAAAAACAAACTTTTTTTTAGCTGATTTCAGCTGTTTAAGCCTAGGGTAGTGGCACACAAATGGGATCAGGCAGAAAATAAAAAAAAACTTGAAATAAGCATTCTGTACAAAATGTTTCCATTATATTCAATGGCAGGCAGAAGACAACATGGCCAGTGAATAGTGGTTGCTAAGGGGGAAAGCTCAGTGTGGGACTTGTAACTAGGAATTAGCAGGTAATCCTATGCAAATGAGGGGAATGATACTGAATCCTAGATCCCCCCTCATGGCTAGCCTGCACCCAACCGTGTGGGTGCAGGAAGTCCATGGTGCAAGCCTAAGAGCTATCTGATATCATAGAGGGGTGTGTCAGGCATATTATAAGCTTATTGGAGCCCTGTGGCTCTGGTTTGCCCTGAGCATAGAAGAGCTAAGCAAGGGGGTGCGTCTGAGGCTGCCTAGCACGCTTTACATTGCCTAAACAGGTGTGCATGGCACGCACCGTGTTTTAAAGGGAAAACAAAAGTAAACTTGGAAATAGCAGCTCCGAGCACATATGAGCAATGTGTTTGTGCGGCTCATCCTGGGGCTTAAACAGGAAGGCAATGGGAAGGGAAAACAACAGTAGTAAGGTAATCAAGGGGAACTAGCATAGCTGACAGGTGAAATGTATCAGAATCGGCCAATTACACAGGCAGCAGCCCAGCCCAGACCAGCACACCACTATAAACTATACAAACACCTTTCCCTCTGTTTTTTCCCACAAACTCTACACCACCGGTGTACACAAGTGAGGAAATTTTACCAAACAAAAATAACAAAATGATGGGGGCTGTAGCAGCTATCATAAATCAACATGTGGAAAAAGCTGAGGGTGGTGAGGATGAGAATGCTGATGACCAACCCACAGTGAGGAGAAGAAGAAGAGTGTACAGACCCAGGGTAACCTCCCAGGTGCTACATGAGCTGGACAGCGATCTCCTACAGCAAATTGTTGAGCTGTGCCGGCCACGCCTCACACACAACCAACAGAGGGGAACTCATCCCAGTGGATACCAAGGTATGTATATGCCTAAGAATACTAGCCACAGATACCTTCCAAAGGCCAACTGGGGATATCATGGGGATCTCACAGGCATCAGCATCCAGTGTACTCCACCATTTCCTGGATGCCATGTCAGCACATGCCAGAGCACTTATATTTCCACAACACCCGTGAGATGTTGGCCAGCAATATGCTTCACTTCTGCCAAATAGCAGAATACTCTGAGATAGTGGGTGCTATAGACTGCACAGACATATGCATCAAAGCACTACCCGGTCAGTGGGGTAGGGTCTACATCAACCGCAAGGGCTTCCCCTCCATCAACTGCCAGGTCATGTACGATGCCCAGGGCATAATAATGAATGTGTGTGCTCGCTGCCCTGGAAGCTATCACAACTCCCACATCTGGCATTTGACACAGCTGTACCAGAGATTTGCCAGTGGGGGCATCCCTTATGGCCCCCTAGTGGGGAATGCTGGTTATGCACTAGAGCTGAGGCTGATGACACCCATCAGAAATGCACACACACCCAAACAAGAACTCCATAATGAGGCAGACACACACAGACCAGTCATAACAGAGTGTGTGTTTGGGATGCTTAAGTCATGGTTCCTGTGCCTGGAAGCATCTGGTGGGGCCTTGCAGTACTCACCAGCTACATGTACCCAAATTGTCATTGTACGTGCCATGCTACACAATATGATCATGTGGAAACAGCTGCAGCAGGAACAGCATGGGGCAATGCCACACAGCCCCCCACCATTGCCAAAGCCTGCACAGGCACAGAGTGACTCAGAGGAGGTACAACCTGAGCCTTCCCAAGTAGGCAGAAGGAGGCATGCCCAGTATGCCCAGGCCATGGGAAAGAGGAAAATCATAGCACATACACTGACATGGTAGGAACCCAGGGAATGACACCTCTCTCTGACTCACACATACAGTAAAAGGGATGCCAAACATGACACTACCTATGCTTAACTATGTATAGGGAGTGTACTATGTGCATCCAACATAGTCAGCCCTCCAGCACCATCCTTAATACTGGCACAGCCACAAGTTAAGTCACTTTTCCTATCAATTGCCGAATGGAGTAGTATTTGTTGTTACTTGTATCTATGGTGTGAATGTGACCATGCAAGGGAATCGGGTGGCTGAATGGGATGCCAGCAGAAAGTAAACACCTATAGTGACAGCATGAGATCTGTAACAAATACTGGTGTTACCACAGTAGCTAGTACAAGACAAGGTGACAAAACTCACTGCAGGAAGTGTGCTGGGCCACATGTGTGTCCATAGGACACACACATGCCAGTCTGTGAGGCCCACATACCCAACAACAGTCTCAGCCAGCAAGACAGGTGTAGACAAACACAAACAAAGGCTGTGCTAAGGCCTCTGATTGATGGCTATGGTGAACACCCCCCAGACCTACACAGACAGACTACTACAGGTCAAGCAGTGGGATGTTAATTCTGAAGGGTAAAAAGTCAGAAACTGAAATGTAGCTCAATCAAACCTAAAATCTGTAGTACACGATATGCCTCTAGTCAGCATGATAGGTCAGAATACAAAATCAAATGGAGTACCTGAAATACCAGTATAGTCAAAGCAAATGTACAAGTGTCAGGTGTGACCCCCCCCCAATCTTATGCAGAAATGCAGTAACAGTCAGGTGTGCCCCCCCATCCTATGTAGAAATGTAGTAACTGTCAGGTGTACCCCCCAATACTATGTAGAAATGTAGTAACAGTCAAGTGTGCCCTCCCAATCCTATATAGAAATATAGTAATATGTATGTGTAGGTATAATAACTTTGGAGCACAGATTACCTGAGCTGGCCACGGTGGCAGGATAGATTGTAGAATGTGTACAATATGCAGGGCTGTGTGTGTTAGGTTGGTGTGTGTCATATATTGTGTGAGAGTGGTCAGTATGTATACATGCTGAGGTTTGTCCTGGTGGCCACTGGCCAGTACTGCCGATGACAGGGCCAAGTACTCACAACTGCAGTGCCAAAAACAATGCTTCCCAGCAAAACACATTCCAGCAGTAAGCCACAGTAAATGTTTGGAAGTAATATGTGTCACCATCTGAAAGATGGACATGGCATGAATGTGGGCCCAGACATACAAGCAGTACACACAGGGAAGTACCCCAGACAGACAGTGTATAATATGTAACTGTCATATGGGCACACCCTTGAAATTGTACATACAAGTTAGCAGCACATTATTTGGGCTCGTAGTAGGGAATACTGATGTCATCTGGCCAAACACTGGCAGACAACAAAGGTTGTAGGTATGAGGTATTGAGAAACAGCTGTTGTTCCTGTACACACCAGCATAAGTAGAATGCCCCATGCATATATGTGAGTCAGATGCAAGTAGTGTCCATAGCACACATGCACCCAGCTCACCCCACCACCAACCACAGGTATCTCTCCTGTCTTATCCCTGCTGTTGGGAATGAGTACAATATGACCCCCACTTCTGTATGGCAATAGCTAAAGAATGCAGCATGAAGAACAGGTGTCCCATGCAAGTGTGTCCCAAGTTGTAAGCAGCACCCTGCCAGCATCCACACCACAGGATCAATAATGACAGAAAGTATTGGCATGAACATCTTGCACACCTACCCTGTCACCCCAGGGGGGTATAGTGTATTGCAGTCAGGGACTGTAGGAGTGACAGAATGCAACTGCCTGCTACAGCTGGCCTGCATCACTACCAAATAGCCTACAGTCTTCTGCCAAAGGCCTGTGTCTCATCCGTACTGCCAGTGTATGTTATGTCATGGACCCCCGAATAACAACATAACACAGTCGACAGAACCAAATGCAAGGCCATGTGGACAAATCTCAGTAACATGTCCACCATGTCCTACTGCATGAACTGTGGACCAACACCAAACTACTGCTGGGATGAGGTGATAACAATAGGGAAAATATCAGATAATGTTTGCATAATGCTTGGACGAGGATAAAATAATGGGGGGGAGGTAGAAGCATGGGCAGCATGGAGTGTGTGAGCCAGAAACTCAGCCTGGCTGCAAACACAAGAATGGGTGGCTACAAACCTGCTCATAAAGCACAATGTGAAGGGGTAATATCCAGATTTATGACCCCTGCCTCTGGGTAACCTATGTGAATCTGTACAGCTGTGAGGTATGGCCACAGCAGGATATGGCCATACTGTTATGTTGATGGATGTATTTTTATTTATTTTTTTTTATTTTATTTTACATTTGTTGACCGGGCTAGTCCAGCTGGATACATATCCATTTTCAGCAGAGGCCCGGGGAGAAAAGCTCCTCGAGAGTACAGAACAGTATTTTACTTAACTCAAAGGTAAACTAAAAACAATTCAAAGTTTAACAGGTGGAAGTACCATATATAGTTAAGCTAATTTAGTACATGAAAGAATATATTGGAGTAAGTAGTTAGGAAAAATAAGGAAATGTGTACAGTTCAAAACACACTTGATGTAGTATCTTATGCTAAGTATATATATTAACATAGTAGGGAGACAGAAAGTCATATTTTGATATAAAAGAGAGTCCAAACAATTGAAAGGAAGATATACTTCTGGATATCATTAGGCAGTTAGAATATACAGTCAGTAAGATTTAGTACCTTAGTAAGAAGAAGACATGAGAGGTTAGTCTGGGTTCAGACAGGTGCACAGCCAATGAGATTTGAGGTAGGTTTTAAGCCTGCTTTTAAATTGTGTTAGTGAAGGTAGTGAGGTTAGGTCACTGGGAAGAGAGTTCCAGTTTTTACCTATGGTATTAGAGAACAGAGAGTCCCCTGCCTTATTGTAGGTTTTGTGTATTTGTACTAGTATTTTACTAGATGAGCACAGGGTCTTAAGGTTGCGGTATGGGGTGATAAGGTTGATAAGAATTGGTGTGTTGTTAGGCTGATACAGGATTTTATAGGCAAATGTTAATTGTTTAAATAGAAGTAGATTGCGTAACTCTAGCCAGCCAAGATTGTGATAATTAATACAGTGATGGGTCCTAAATGGAGAACCTGTTGCAAATATCGCTATATTGTTGTAGGAGACGGCCAGTTTGTTCATGTTGTTTTTTGAGAGGTTAGTATATATAGGGGAGGCATAGAGGAGGGTAGAGAGTAAGTGGGTCTGGGCAATAGTAGATCTTGCTAGTGGGGTAAGAAAGGATTTGATTCTATACAGGGAGCCTAGTTTTTTGTTAACTGTTTTTATGGTGTTGTTAATGTGGTTTTCAAAGTTAAGGTTATTGTCAATCAGAACTCCTAAGAGTTTTGTGTTAGAGTCGGGGGATATGATGGTTCCATTGTTAGATGTGACAGTAAAGTGTAGAGATGTGGCCCTGTGGGTGGGGGTAAAAAGTAAAAGTTTGTTTTTTTTAGGATTTAGCATGAGACACTGACGATGTAGCCATTCCTCAGCTGTGTTAAACACTTTTTGGGTGAGAGATTGAAGCTCTGCTGGAGTTGAGGCTGAGCATATAAATGTGGAGTCGTCGGCATATTGAATTAAGGAAGCTTGAGGGATAACAGTATGCAGGTCATTGATAAAAATAGAGAATAGAAGTGGTCCAAGTATAGAACCTTGGGGGACACCTAGTGCAATGGGGAGATGGGGAGATAGGTTGTTTCCCCACATAACTGCTTGTTGCCTATTGCCTAAGTAGGATTCAAACCATTGTATAGTAACAGCATCAAGGGATAGGTTTTTCAGTATGTTTATGAGAAGTTGGTGGTTAACCATGTCGAAGGCTTTGGAGAGATCAATAAAAAGGGCTGAGGATAGAGTGTTGTTATTGCGATTTTTATTTATACAATCGGAGAAGGATAAAAGGGCAGTAGTAGTGCTGTGAAATGGCCTAAAGCCATGTTGGCAGTTAGCTAATAAGTTGTTATCTATAAGGTGTTTTAACAGTTGCATATGAATGCATTTCTCCATGATCTTTGCCAGAGGAGATAGTATGGCAATTGGTCTGTAATTGGATAGTTCCCTAGAATTTCCACCCTTGTGAAGGGGGATAATGTGTGCAATCTTCCAAATGGAAGGAATAGCACCCTCAGAGATTGTTCTGTTAATCAGAATGGAAACTGGGTAGGCTATGGCATTTGCTGCTTTTTGTAGATATTCTGCAGGAAGGAAGTCGGCTGCAGTGGTGGTAGGTTTGAGTTTTTGCAAAAGGGTATGGATAAGGGATGTAGGGATGGGTTTGAGATGAAATAGGGGAGGAAAGGTGGTATTGGAGGGTGAAGGAGATGAGCTGTTGGGAGATAGTTGATTGGCAAGAGACTGAATGGTCTCAGTAAAGAAGGTATTAAAAGTACTTGCGATTTGCTTTGGATTGTCCTGATCAGCACCTACAGGTGGGGAGGTGACAGTACGGCCTGGGTGTAAGAGAGCATTTATACCTGCCCAGAATTTTTGGGGTTTACTTTGCTGGGTATTTTGGAGTTGAATGTAGTACTTTCTTGTACAAGCATGGGATCCCCAGCCACCAATGTACCAAGGTGCTGAACCATTCACACAGACCCAGCAGCAAGTGTGTGCAGCTTCCCCTCTGGAATGCCATGATTGTGCAAGAATATGTAGGATGCTGACCACAATACTGGACACATCTGCATTCCCCTGTGTTCCCCAGGACATCACTGCAAGCAAATATGTATACCTGACAGTACTTGATGATATAAAACATCACAGTGTAAAAAAGTACATATGTCTGAATATCTCTAGTAACTCTAAGACCATGTAGCAGAGCAACACAGACACAATTACCTACACTAATCCGCTACCCTTTGCCCATTTTGACCCCATATTGTCAACCAATCTACAGATATCCGACAGAAACAGGTTGCTAGCTGTAGGTGTAGAGCACAAAAGTCTGCACTGGAGTACAATCTACCTGGAATGGATTCACACATTCAATACAGAAGTTCATACTGGGTATGATCCCACACTTAGAGAAATGAAGGCAATGTAAGACAACAAAATACTGAAAGGTCATACTGGGCATGCTCACACACTTAAATGAAGCCCATGTCTGACAACAACAGTGGACCATACATATCTAACAGTCACATATCTTAGTCCATACACTCCTCAGTACACACCAGTCATGCTTTGCAAACACATTGGGTAGGAATACACACATATATCCAAGGACAACATACTATAATAGGCCAAAAACACACATACATAGATGTGTGGAAGATATTGACAGTGACAAAGAGGTTCCCATCATGAGGCCTGTCCCAACCAGCACACATCCAATTGACTAAAACCACATGATGTGCAAATGTCAATCACTGTAGACATGTGCCTCTGGTATCCCTCAGCATTATAGTGTCTGCGGTGCTTGTGCTAACTGTGTAACATGACTGTACAAGTCAGTAGTCATCTAGCAGTTGAATACTTATACCTGTGGAATATAAACCTGTGTGTGCCTGAGCATTATGTGTCTGCTTCTAGATGAATGGGTTATGGCCCATGCATGCACACTGCACTCCTCATTGCCCTACTATGGCAAACCTGCTGATGTCTTCCCATTGAAGTATACCTTTGGGGAAATAGTAGCCCAGTAATCTCTGTGTATTGTCCTATAACTGTGTAATGCTGTAGTGTGATGTGCTAGTATGGTAGGAGTTCTAATCCCAGATGTGGCAACTGTGTGTATATTTGTTTGTGTAGGGATCAAAGCTTTTAAGGCCAGTCACATGCACTACAATTTCAAATGCCCTACTTTGGCAGGGCTGCTGATGTCATTCACTTTGAAATATAACTTTGGGGAAGGAGTAGTCAGTAATCTTTGTGACATGTCCTATAACTGTGTAATGCTGTAGTATGATGTATCTAATTAGGCAGGAGTTCTAATCCCAGATGTGGCAACTGTGTGTGTGTTTGTCTGTGTAGGGATTAATGCTTTCGAGGCCATTCACTGTCACTACAACTTCCATTGCCCTATTTTGGCAAGCCTGCTGATGTCATTCACTTTAAATTACACCTTTGGAAATGAAATAGCCCCGTAATCTCTGTTGCACATCCTATAACTGCATAGTGCTGTAGTGTGATGCATTAGTTAGGTATGAGTTCTATTCCCAGACATGGTAAGTGTCAACATTTGTGTGTTTGTTTGACTGTGTAGGGATCAATGCTTTTGAGGCCATTCACAGTCACTACAACATCCATTGCCGTACTTTGGCAGGGCTGCTGATGTCATTCACTTTGAAATACACCTTTGGGGAAAAAGCAGTCCAGTAACTCTGTGGCACATGCTATAACTAGATAATGCTGTAATGTGATATACTAATTAGATAAAGGTTAAATTCCCACACATGGCAACTGTGAAACTCTGTGTGTGTATATAGGGCTCAATGTTTTTTTGACCATTCACAGTCACTACACACACCTAAATGTGGAGAACATTGATAACTGTGCAGTAAGACCTGATCCAAGGCTCCAGAGAGCACCCATGCAATACCAGGTACAGCTCTCACCACACCTGTTGGCCACCAAACCAGGACCAAAACAATAAAGGTGGAGGAGTGTCCCTATTCATCAAGGATATTCACACCACCAGGCTACTTTGCCTAACAGAATGTGTCTGAAATACCCCGGGTGCAACTAACAGTAGGTTAGGCTGCATTCCAAATTGTATAGCTTGCTACAGATCCCCACCATACCCCATGACACCCACTACAGCTTTTGAAACATACTGTGAAATACTATGATACAAGCAGACACCCTAATACTGGGTTCATAGGTTCATAGGTTCATAGGTTGGTACTAGGCTATCAACTCTAGGGCCTATACAAGCCTAGCCATAACAATTCCCTGGCTATTTCTTCCCATACTATTTACTTCCCTGGACCCCTGTCTAGCAGGGCGACTGACGTGATCCCTGGGGTGAATTTCCTTTCTCCCATCCAATCATCAAGTTTCCTTTTGAAGAGGGCCAAAGAGGCACCCTGCTTGACATGTATGGGCAATCTGTTCCAGAGTCTGGGGAGTCTCTGGGTCAGGAACCTATCCCTCCAGCATGTTTTGTTTATTGTGATGACAAGGTTTAGATACCTGGAGCATGTAGCTCTGAGGGATTGGGATTTCTTTAAGTGTAGCATGTCCAACAGCTCTGGGTTTGACATGGCCTTGTATGTTAAACAGAGATTGCCTCTGAGTGGACGATATGCCACAGAGTATAGCTGGAGTTTTTGTAAGGTGGTCAGCGTAGGGCATCTGCTTTAGGCCTGTGATTCTTTTAGTGAGGTATTTCTGCGGCCTTTCCAGTTGTTACAGATGTCTTGAGAGGTACATACCAAACAGGGTGTTTTATTCTATAATGGGTCTAATGAGCGATGAGTATAGTGGGACAATGACTTCCTTTTTTCTGGATGAAAAGCCCTTAGTGATGAGGTGTGCCACATAGAAGGATTTCCTGACTGTTGTGGCGATGTTATCGAAGGTGAGACCACTGTCCACCTGTGCCCCTAAGTCTCTTATCACACTTTCGATGTTTAGTGTACTGCCACATATATGGTAATTCACAGATACATGTTTTTTTCCCAAAGGGGATAACTATACATTTCTTGGCATTGAGTTGAGCCCATGGCTCTGGCACCACGCATCTGTTTCTGTAAGGCCCTTTTGTAGAATATCCACATCATTTGGGGATTCGATAATGGCTCCCAGTTTGCAGTCATCTGCAAACTTTGTTAGCCAGAGTCCCTTAGTGTTAGCCTGTACTTCAGAGAAGTAGATGCCAAACAAGAGTGGTCCCAGGACTGAACCCTGAGGTACTCCACTTGTCACTTGTCTGGAGCTGGATTTGGAGTTGGCTACTTTTACAGTGTGGGTTCTATCAGTAAGCCAGTTAGCAACCCATTGGGTGATGTAGGGATTAATGCCCAGCTTAGTAAGTTTATCTATGATGCCAGAGTGGGGGTTGGTGTCAAAGGCCTTGGCAATGTCTAGATAGGCTGTGTGGGCCATCTTACCCTTGTCCATGGCTCTGGAGACTGATTTGAAGAAGTCAGTCAGGTTCAGGAGACAGGATTTGCCCTTCACGAACCCAAACTGGGTGGTGTCCAGTGTTTGAAGGTTGCCAATGTCTTTGTTTATGAGTTCCATGATAATACGGTCCCATGACCTTGCAGATAAGGCTTGTCAGACTGATGGGACGGTAGTTTCCGGGATCCAAGCTGGATCCCCCCTTGTGGAGTGGGATAACTGTAGCTCTGCGCCACTCAGTGGGCACGAAACCTGAGGTGAGGCTATGATTAAACATGACACTTAGGTGAGGTGCCAGTTCATATTGTAGTTCATGTAGTAGACAGCCGGGGATGTCATCTGGTTCCATGGATGCTGTATTCTTAGCTTTGGAGAGTGCATTTTTTACCTGTGTGGCCGTTATTACTGGAATTTGGCAATCTTCCAGTATTGAGACGGGCCATTTAGGGGGAGAGAGAGGGGGGTGAAGTTGGCACTGAATCGATCTGTCAGGATATTGGCAATATCCTTGGGATCAGTATATTTAATACCATTCTGTTTTAGCTCAGAGCAGATCTGAGCATTGCCATTTAGATTCTTGACATAGTTATAGAATGCCTTGTGGTTGTCTTTGTAATATTTGGCAATTTTACTTTTGTAACTAGCTTTAGAGGATTTTATGAGGGATCTCAGTTTCTTACTGAGGCTGGTAAGGGAGTTTTTTGCATCCTGGGATTTTCCTCTTTTCTGCAGCAGTTTCTTCCTTTTGTTGTAAAGTTTGTTTATGTCAGGGGACCACCAGATTGGCTTCCTTTTTTTGGATGAGAGCATCTTGGTTCTGTTTGGGATAGCATGATTCATGCATGAGTGGATGTGCTCGTACAGTGCCTTAGTGTAGGATTCAGCAGTTGAACTTTTAGTTCCCGTCTGTATGGGGGTCATGAAGTTTGTCACTTCTGACTTGAGTAGCATGAAGTTGGCTTTGGAGAAGTTTTTTATGGAAGTTTCCTTACTGGGGGTTGGGGGTGGGATGTGGATGTTTAGGGTGATTAGCTTATGGTCAGACCTGGCTAACAAGGGGGGTGACCATAGGTGTGGAGCATTGATTTCCCATGTTGGTAATGACCAGGTCTAGGATATTGGAGCCCCTGGTGGGACTATGGATTAGTTGGTCCAGGGAGTTGGAATTTTTGAATTCCAAGAACCATTGGGCAAAGGTGTTTGTACATGAGTAGTTTTCACAGTTAATGGCAGGGTAGTTAAAATCATCCAGTATTAGGGTGCTTGATTCTATCTTAATATTTTCCAGTATGTTTAGAAAGGTGTAGTAAGAATCTTGGGGTATGGTGGGGGATCTGTAGCAAGGTACAATTTGGATTGCAGTCTTACATAGTGTTAGTTGCACCTGGAGAATTTCAGACGCATTGTGTTGGTCAACTAGCCTGGTGGTGTGAATATCCTTGGTGAATATTGATACTCCTCCACCTTTAGTGTTTTGGTCCTGGTTTGGTGGCCAAAAAATGTGGTAAGAGTTGTAGCCTGGTATTGCAGTGGTGCTCTCTGGAGCCTTGAACCAGGTCTCAGTTACTGCACAGATATCGATATTCTCCATTTTTAGGAGTGCCTCGCATTTTGTGGTTTAGACTTCTAGCGTTGAGTAGCATTACCTTCAGATTTTGCATGCTTGTACCTGTTACTGTGGTGAGTGACTTACACTACCCCGCCTTTAACTAGGAAAACTACTTGTGTACCAACACGTGTGCCCAACGATTATAGGAAGTCATAATTCCCAATGCCCTGGATCAAGTAACCCATAGTCCCACCAGGGGTTCAAATATCATAGACCTAGTCATTATCAAAATGGGAAATCAATGCTTCACAGCTATGGTCACCCCATCGGTGGTCAGGTCTGCCCATGAGCTAATCACCCTTAACATCAACATCCCTCCCCCACACCCCAGTAAGGAAACCTCTGTAACACACATCTCTTAAGACAATGTCATGCTACACATATCAGATGTGACTAACATCATGACACCCATGCAGATGTGAACTGAAAGGATGACTGCTGAATCATAAATGAAGGCACTGTATGAGCACAGCCACTCGTGCATGAATTGTGCCATCCAATACAAACCAAGATGCTCCCCACCAAGAAAAGGAAGCCAATGTGGTGGCCACTTGCCATAAACATACTGTACAACAAAAGGAGGAAACTGTTGCAGAAAAAGGGGAATTTCCAAGATGGAAAATACTCCCTTAACAGCTACAGTAAGAAGAAGAGATCCCTCATAACATCCACCAAAGCTAGTTACGAACAAAATATAGACAAAGATGTCAAAGACAACTGCAAGTCATTCCATAGCTATGTGAGGAATCCAAATGGCAATGCTAAGAACTGCTCTGAGCTACAACAGGATGGTATTAAATATACTGCTCCCAGGGATACTGCCAATATCCTGGAAGATCAATTCAGCCAACTGCTCCCCCCTCCCAACCCACAAAGGGCTCATCTCAACACAGAAAGATTTCCAGATTCTGGTAATAATGGCCACATAGGTAAAACCCACACTCTCCAGAGCTATGACAACAGCAGCCATGGGACCAGTCAACATCCCAGGCTGTGTACTACATAAACTACAAACTGAACTGGTACCTCACCTAGGTGCCAGGTCTAATCATAGCCACACCTCAGACTTCATGCCCACTGTGTGGCGCACAGCTACAGTTATCCCAGTCCACAAGGGGGGATCCACCTTGGATCCTGGGAACTACAGCCCCAGCAGTATGACGTGCCTGATCTGCAAGGCCATGGAATGTATTATCATGGAAATTAAAACAAAGACATTGGCAACCTGCAAACACTGTACCCTAACCAAGTTGGGTTTGTGAAGGGCTGATCATGTCACCTCAACCTGAATGACAACTGTGAATCTGTCTCCAGAGCTGTGGATGAGGGTAAGGTGGTTCACACAGCCAATCCGGACCTGTCCAAGGCCTTCAACATCATCCCCCAGTCTGGATTCATAGATAAGTGTATCAAGCTGGCCATTAATCCCTATGTCATCCGATGAGCTGCCAACTGCTGTATTGACAGAACCCACACTGTAAATGAAGTTGACAAGAACCCTAGTCCCAGACAAGTGACAGCTGGAGTACCTTCGGGTTCAGTCCTGGCACCACCCTTGTTTGGCATCTACTGCTCTAAAGTACAGTCCAACAGTAAGAGCAAACAAAGGTCACAGATGACTGCACACTGGGAGCCAATATTGAATCCCCACATGATGTGGATATTCTACAGAAGTAACTTACAGAAAGACATGTTTGGTGCCTGAGCCATGGCCTCAAGATCAATGCCAAGAAATATATAGTTATCCCCACTGGGAAGGGACATGCACCTGTGAAGTACCACATAGGTGGCAGTACACTAAACACCTAAAGTGTGATAACAGACTTAGGGACACAGGTGGACAGTGGTCTCACCTTTGATAACCACATCACCACAACAGTCAGGAAACCCACATATGTGGCTCACCTCCCACTAAGGGCTTTACAGCCAGGAAAATGAGGCCATTGTCCCACTGTAGTCATCTATCAGTAGACCCAGTACAGACTACAGTGGCCTGTTACATGTGTACTTCACAAGACATCTGCAACAACTAGAAAGGCTTCAGGCATACCTCACGAAATGAATAACAGGCCTAAACCAGATGCCCTATGCTGACCGTCTGAATATCATCCAGCTATATTCTGTCACATATTGTGTTCTCAGAGGCAATTTCTGCTTAAAATGCCATACTATGTCAAACCCACAGCTGTTGGACATGCGACACTTAAAGAATTCCAAACCCTCACAGCCACATGCTCCAGGGATCCAAATTGTGTCATCACAATGAACAATATTTGCTGGAGGGATGTGTTCCTGACCTAGAGACTCCCCAGACTCTGGAATAGACTGCCCATACATGTCAAACAGAGTGCTCTTTGGCCCTTTTCAAAAGGAACGTGGACAATTGGATGGGAGATAAGAAACTGACCCCGGGGATCATATCAGCTGCCCTGCTAGATAGGGGTCCAGGGAAGCAAATATTGTGGGAAGACATAGCCAGGGAATTGTCATGTCTATGCAAGTATAGGGCCTAGGGCTGATAGCCTAGTATCAACCTATGAACCCATGAACTACACTTTCCATTACCCAACCTTGGCAAGGCTGCTGATATCATTCACTTTGAAATACACCTTTGGAAAAAGAGTAGCCCAGTAACTTCCATGGTGCGTCCCATAACTGTGAAATGCTGTAGCATGATATACTAGTTAGGTAGGAGTTCTATTCCCAGACATGGCAAGAGTGAACATGTGTGTGTTTTTTTTGTCTGTGTAGGGAGTAATGCTTTAGATGCCATTTACAGTCACTACAACCTCCATTGCCCTACTTTGGTAAGCCTGCTGTCATTCGCTTTGAAATACACCATTGTGGAAGGAGTAGCCCAGCAATCTCCATGGTGTGTGCTATAACTGCGCAATGCTGTAGTGTGATATACTAGTTAGGTAGGAGTTCTAATCCTGGACATGGCAGCTGTGAGACTTGGTGTGTGATTGTCATTCGTATCCTGTGTAGTGGTAGCTGTGAGTGTGCATCAACTGGACTCATTGTGGAGTGGGTTTTGCAAATTTCTTATATGGTGGACCTATTATACGTCACAATGTCCACCTTACAAGGATAACAGATGTCAAACAGCAGAGAGGCTGGGATAGACAGTTCATATCCCTACATGTGACATCAAGGCCTGGTTAACAATATAGGCAACCCTTGTATTACCAAGAGAACAGTATCAACCCATGTCTCATACACAAACACACTAGGCTAGGCAACAACCACTATGTTGGTAGTTCCTTGTATATTGCCCACAGATAGTAACCATGGTGTGATTGCAGTGGACTACAGAGGGCATGACACCCTGTCCCATCTCTACAATAGGTTCATAATTGTATACAGAGCTCCTTCACTAAGTTCCCCACTGGATAACTGTAAGAATAGTAGAGCCAGCAAATGTAACCCACAAAGGACATACCATGCATTATACACATGCCCTGCATGGACAGATGCCACTGACACCAGAGAATACCTGTATCATGCTGTCAATGTAGGTGCAGGGTAAGCCTGGTGTCCTTTGCCAGTTCTCACCACGTGAGGCCAGGAATGGCACATCTGATGATAACAATCTGACTGTTTCATCAAAGGGAAGTACTTTAAGATTGGCCCATTTGCATGAGTTAAGTTCGGCTTGGAAACAAGTTAGGTTAAAGTTCTTTGTATACCTAAGGGTTTTAAAGGTAGTTGAGACATGCCATCCTTTTTTCTGATTATATAAGTTAGGAGGTGGTCACTCATGTCCTCAGGTAGGGTACCTGATTTGCATAATTGAGGGTTGTTATTATTAAGATCCAATCTAGGATACTTTCCTTATTGTTGGGTTTATCGATTCTAGTAGGGGAAGTAATTATCTGGGAGAAACCATGTAAGTTAATATGGATGGTGGGGAAGTTTGATGAACATGTTAGCCAGTCGATATTGAATTCCCCAAGAATGATTGTTTCTTGGGGGTGGTTAGTGGATAGCCATTGGAGGGTACATTCTAAGGTGTCTATGTTGTTGCCTGGTGGAATATAGCTACAGACTATGTTTATAGATTTGTGTTTAAGTTGGACTTTTGAGATGACTGTTTCGGAGTTGGTAGTTGTTAGTTCTTGTGGGGTGCTAATTGTGGATACCTCAAGAGTGGATTTATAAAGGATGGCTACTCTGCCTCCTTTTCTACCTTTCCATTCCAGTATTTTTATATTGTAGTTGGGGGCTATAATTTCATTATCAGGGATAGTGGGTTTGAGCCAGGTTTCTGTAAAGCAGAGTAGATCAGGGGAGTGCATGTCCATGAAGGCATGCAGATAGTAGATTTTCTTATTTATACTTCTGATATTTAGGTAAACACACTAGAAATGAGTTAGGGGCATCATATGAGCTTCTTGGGTTAAAAAAAGTACTATTTGTGGTGTTAGTAGTAGCAGGTGAGTTTGGGCCTGGGTTAGGGTGGGTATCGCCGTCAACTATTCAGGTAGGTAATATACTCCTTCTGAGTTTGGTGATCTTTAGTAGGAGTTGGTAATAGTTTTTAGTCCTAGGGTTTAAATATGTAGGCCATATCGAATGGAGAGCTTTTGGAGTAGTAGAATTGGAGATGAGGTGGGGTAGTATTTTTGTGGGGGGGTGTGGTTGGATGCTAGTGGTGGCAATTGAAGTAGGATGTTGAGTGCTAGCTAGATGGTGGAATTCATAGACAGTGAAAAGATAAAGTATGAAAAGTGGGGGTATGAGGTAGTAATGTGGCTTAGGTTGTGGAGATAAGGTGGGAGTTAGTGGAGACATTGTGGGGTAAGGTAGTAATTGGGATAGAGAGTAAGGGTGGGGTAATAGAAGAGAGTGAGTTATGATGAAGAATTGTAGTTGGAGGAATGTGATGTGTGGGAGTGGCAGAGTAAATGTGTATATATATATATATATATATATATATATATATATATATATATATATATACACATATACATATCTACATATGTGTATATATATATATATATATATATCTACATATGTGTGTATATATATATATATATATATATATATATATATATATATGTGTGTATATATATATAGATATATATATAGATATATATACATACACACACACACACACACACACACACACACACACACACACACACACACACACACACACACACACACATATATATATATATATATATATATATAGATAGATAGATATATACACATATACATATGCACATCTATATATGTCTACAGATATACAGATATATAGATATATATGCACATATAGTTATAGATATCTACATATCTGCCAACATAAATAGATATATATATACATATGTACAAACACACACACACACACACACACACACACACACACACACATATATATATATATATATATATATATATATATATATATATATACATAGATCTATAAATTGCCATATATATGATGCACTGTACAGATGCGTATAAATACATATATATGAAGATATATGTGCATGTACATGGAGACATATATCTACATATCTATATGTATATATCCATCATGTGTAAACATTACTGTTGCATATACCAACCCAGATATATCACACCATATCTATCTGATATGTGTATATTTAGATATTCAACATATGTGATTCAACAGTAATATCACTAACAAGTACTATACAATTGTAGAAGTCACAGCAATTATTCAATATTATTCAATATGTCTACGGACAGATGTATTGGAAAAACAACTGTCTTCACTTCTGTCATAGCGAGATGGTTAACTGTCCTGACTATAGCGTACAGGGTCCTGGGTTCAAGTCTTGCAAAGGCAGTTTATTTTTTTGATGGGCAGAACAAGGGCTGTTGGATACAGAGTGGTTAAGGCAGTTCTGAGCAGCTTTAAGTGGGTTTGCATAAAGCTAAGCTGTGCTGGGTATGGTTAAATGTACAGTCGCTTACACTATGTAGGCTTTGCTTGCCATTGCACAAATGTGCTTAGCTGTTATATTGCAGCAATGCTGACACCTGCTAAGCATGGTTCAGCCCTGGTAGCCAATGCTCACATCTCTGTTTGATAACATAGCAGGGTAATGACATCTGTATTAGGTTATGTAATGCCATGTACATAACATGCATCTATGTGCTGTCATTACAGTAACAAGGGATGTGAGTCTCCTGTCTGTGACACTGAGTATATATGACCTGTACAACACTCTCATCCATATAAATGTGTTAAATACAAGGGTAGTATCCCAGGTTATGTGCAGTCTCACTGGCATGTAGTGAATCATGACATTACTACTGTTGACAGGCTTTCCCAGGGAAGAGTAGATTGCTAATTGTAGTACTCTGTTGTAGAGTTTGTTTATGGCAGGGGACCACCAAATTGGTTTCCTTTTTTTGGATGAGAGCATCTTGGCTCTATTGGGTTTGGCGAGATCCATGCATTTGTGTACAAGTTTGTAAAGAGCATTGGTGTATAATTCGGCGGTCATGCAACTATTCTCCATTTGCATGGGTGCCGTGAAGTTAGCCACTTCTGTTTTAGGAGCCGAAAGTTAGCTTTGGAGAAGTTTTTCATGGTCGTTATCTTTGCGGGGGGATGGAAGGGATGTGGATTTCCAAGGTGATTAGTTTGTGTTTGGAGCTAATCAGGAACGAGTTGATTATTGGTGTAGAGGCTACCTCTAGTGGGGGAAATAACGAGCTGGTCCAGGGCATTGGAATTAATGAATTCCAGGAAATGTTGGGCAAGTGTACTGCTACATGAGTAGTTTTCCCAGTTAATGGAGGGGTAGTTGAAGTCATCCAGTATGACAGTGTTAGGTTGGACCCTAATATTCTCCAGGGTGCTTAGAAACATGGAGTGTGAGTCTTGGGACATGGTTGGGACCTATAACAGGCTATGACCTGAATCGCTGTCTTACCCAATGTTGGCTGCACCTGAAGGATCTCTGATGTGTTATGTTCTGCTACCAGTCTGGAGGTGTGCGTATCCTTTATGAATATGGAAACACCACTGCCTTTGGAGCTTCAGTCCAAGTTCTGGGGCTGAAAAGTTTGAAATGAGTTATAGCCTGGTAGTGCAGGGGTGATTTCTGCTGCCTTGAACCTGGTCTCTGTTACAGCACAAATGTTGATGATTCTCCATTTTAAGGAGTTCTTTGAGTGAGTGCATTTTGAGATTTAGACTTCTAGCGTTGAGCAGCATGACCCTCAGATTTTATTTGTTTGTAGGTGTTACAGTGGTAATTTGGTCTTTGGAGCACCACCTAAAAAAGGGATTATGGGGGGGCAAGAGCCTTGGCCAGTATCCGGAAGCCCAGGGGGTGACAGATTCAGTCCATCTCTGGCAAAGCATCAGGGTCTGTCGATCATGTCATCCCAGGCAGACAGATACTGAATCCCCTTAGAATGACACCAGAAACTTAGCCCATTGTTGAAATCAATCATTGTCTGCTTGTTCATAGGTTCATAGGTTCATAGGTTGATACTAGGCTATCTGCTCTAGGGCATTTGCACGTCTAGCTAGAGTGTGTTTGGCTTTCGCCACCCTTCTTAGATTAGTTGACTGTGCCTCTGTAAAGTAGGTCACAGAAGATAGCCCATTTAAGGTTAGTTTACCGTGCCTCTGTCTAGCAGTGACACAGAAGCGATCCCATCCAAACATCAAGATTCTTCTTGAAGAGGGTCATTGAGGGGCTCTGTCTGACATGGATTGGGATTTTGTTCCAGAGTGAGGGGAGCCGCTGGGATATGAATCTGTCCCTCCAGCATGTTCTATTTATTTCTGTGCTGAGGTTTAAGTCACTGGAGCGTGTAGTTCTGATGGATTTGGATTTCTTGAGGTGGAGCATGTCCATTAATTCTGGGTTGGACATGGCTTTATACATCAGGCACAGATCGCCTCTGAGTAGGCGGTAAGCAACTGAGTAGAGCTGGAGTTTCTTTAGCCTAACTGCGAAGGGCATCTGTTTGAGTCCCTTGATCCTCTTGGTGAGGTACTTTTGGGCTCTTTCTAGTTGTAGCAGGTGTCGGGTAAGGTAAATCCCAAATGGGGCATTTTATTCAATTATGGGCCTGATGAGTGATGAGTAAAGGGGCACAATGACCTCTCTTGATCTAGATGTGAAGCCCTTTGTGATAAGGTGGGCTATATAGAATGTCTTTCTAACCACTTTGGCAATGTTGATTACTTGACTTTGAATGTTACTTTTGTATATTTCGTTTGTATTTTATTTTTTGAAGTAAAACGTTTTTCAGCCAGTCTGTGGTTTTTGGTTTTTTGGTCTTTTAGTTTCGTTGGGGCTCTTATTGACTTTGGCAATGTGATTATCAAAGGAGAGATTGCAATCTACTTGCGTCCCCAAATCCCTAATTACTTCTACCGTACTTAATGGATTACCACCTATGTGGTAACTTGTGGGCACTTTGTCTTTCCCAAAGGGGATGACTATGCACTTTTTGGCATTTAGCTTTAGGCCACGGTTCTGGCACCAGTTATCCATCTCTGTGAGACCTTTTTGGAGGATGCTTGTGTCAGCTGGCAAGTCGATTATGGCCCGCAATTTGCAGTCATCTGCAAACTTTGTCAGCCATAGTCCTCCTGTGTTAACCTGTACCTCAGAGAAATATATACCGAACAAGAGCGGTCCCAAGACTGAGCCTTGTGGGACACCATTTGTAACTGGTTTAGAGTCTGACATGGCACCTGCAATTCTGATCATGTGGGTCCATCCCTAAGCCAGTTTGCAACCCATCTTGTGACATAGGGGTTGATATTTAAGCTGGTGAGCTTATTTATGATGCCAGAGTGGGGCATTGTGTCGAAGGCTTTTGCAAGGTCAAGGTAGGCTGTGTGGACTACCTTCTCTTCGTTTATGGCCTTGGTGACTGTTTCAAAGAAGTTGACCAGGTTCAAGAGGCAAGATCTGCTCTTAACAAAGCCGAATTGGGTAGGATCCAGTGTTTGGAGGTTTCCAATGTCTTTGTTAATGAGTTCCATGATGATGTGCTCCATAGCTTTGCAGACCAGGCCAGTCAGGATTATAGGGTGATAGTTTCCGGGGTCCATTGTGGCACCACCTTTATGGAGTGGGACCACTGTTGCTGTACGCCATTCTTTGGGTACATATCCTGTTGTAAGGCTGAGACTGAACAGTGATTTTAAGTGAGGGTTCAGTTCTTCTTGGAGCTCATGTAAAACGCAGCCCGGGACACTGTCCAGTCCCATTGATGCTGTGTTTTTTGCTTTGGAGAGGGCAGCTCTCACCTGTGCATCTGTGATGTCAGGGAGGCTACACTCTGTTGGGATAGTCATTTGCTCATTTGGGGGGATGGAGGGAGAAGTTTGCACTGAACCTGTCTGCCAGGATGTTGGCAATGTCTGTGGGTTCAGTGTATTTTTTGTCATTTTGCACTAACTCAGAGCATATCTGGGAGTTTTCACCCAGGTTTCTGACATAACTAAAGAAAGCCTTGTGATTATCTTTAGCATCTTGTGCAATTTTTCTTTCAAAGCTAGCCTTAGATGATTTTATGAGGGCTCGTGGTTTCTTGCTAGTACTGATCAGAGTTGCCTTCCCTTTCAGGGATTTTGCTCTATCATGTAATAGCTTCCTCCTTCTGTTGTACAGCTTATTTATGGCTGGGGTCTACCAGACAGGTCTCCTGCTTTTAGAGGAGTGTGTCTTGGTTTTATTTGGGATAGCACGATCCATGCATTCCTGTAGGTATCCATAGAATGTGTTTGTAAAGGATTCTGCGGTTTGGACTGTATTTTCCACTGGCCCTGGGGCTTTGAAGGATTCCACCTCACTTTTGAGAAGTGGGAAGTTTGCTTTTGAGAAGTGTTTGACTGTGGTTTCTTTTGCTGGGAGTGTGGACGGGATATGGATGTCCATAGTGATTAATTTATGGTCGGATCTTACCAATGAGGGGTATACCTCTGGTATGGAACATAGAGTCCCCATATTGGTGATGATCAGGTCCAATATGTTTTCCCCTCTTGTGGGAGTGGTGACCAGTTGTTCCATACCATTTGAGTTTATAAATTCTAGGAACCATTGGGCTAGGGTGTTGGGGCTTGAGTAGTGCTCCCAGTCTATGTTTGGGTAGTTAAAGTCACCCAATATAATGGTGTTTGGAGAGACCTTCATATTCTCCAGTGTCTTCAGGAAAGCCAAGTGGGGTTACTGAGTTTGGGAGGGTGGTCTGTAGCAGGCTAAAAACTGGAAGGCAGTTTTGCCCACTGTTAGTTGCACATGCATGGTCTCAGATGCTTCCTGCAGTGCCACTAGCCTGGTGGTATGGGTATCTTTGATGAATATGGATACTCCCCCTCCTCTTGTGGTTCAGTCTGAGTTTTGGGGCAAAACAGCATGGTATGAGGTATAGACTGGTAGTGCTGGGGCGCTCTCGGGAGCCTTGAACCAGGTTTCTGTTACAGCACAGATATCGATATTCTCCATACTGAGGAGAGCCTTGAGTGTGTGCATCTTGAGGTTTAGACTTCCGGCTTTGAGCAGCATTACCCTTAGTTTCTTTTTCCTTGTGTTGTCTAAGGAGGTGGGTTTGTCTTTTGAGCCTTGCCTAAAAAGGCATTATGGGGTTGGCAAGAGCCTTGGCCAGTATTCGAAAACCCAGGGGTGACAGGTGCAAGCTGTCCCTAGCAAAGCAATGTGGCTTGTCAAGCATGTCATCCCAGGCTGACAGACACTGGATCCCCTTGAATGACACAAATACTTTAGCCAGTTGTTGAAATTGATCATTTTGTCTTTATACTGTGGTATCATTCTTGGTGAGGGTAAGATGCTACTCAAGGTCAGGGTCATACCGGCCTGGGCCACATGATCAGAGAGCTCCTCTATGTCTCTTTTCATGTAATCCAGGGAGGTACATCTCAGGTCATTCACACCAGCATGGACAATGACAGAGTCATATTTGTACTTGCTTTGGAGTGACCTGAGTGCTTGTGTTATGTGGCGGATCCTGGCACCCGACAGGCAGCTTACAGTGACCTTCTCCTTGTTCAGCCTGGTGAGAGGGACATCAGTGTGTCTGACAATAGAGTCACCTATTACAAGTGTATTTGGTGTGTTGTTTAGCCTTAAGGGCTGTGAATGAGTGGCACACTGACTTTGTGAACTATGTGATACGTGGGTATTGTTGTGGGGAAGCAGTTGCTTGGATGTCTGCTTCGGATGTCTCTGTTGCTTGGGCAGATTTTTATTTAGAGCGTCCGAGTATATTTTTGTGTGTTTATGTGTTTGGTTTGCTGTTGCAATAGGTCTATGTGAGACTGGATTTGTGGTGTGTGTGATTACCTTCTCCTCCAGACTGACCGTGCCAGTACTATGTTGAGAGAGCTCAGCCTCCAGTTTGGCTATATAGTTGCATCTCTCACATATATTTGAGCTGGTTGGGAAGAGGAGATGGTGGTCTGTGTACATAAGGCAGTTGTAACATTGCCTCAAGATTCCCATATTCACCAGCTGGACTGGAGAGTAAACCTGAAACTGACTTTTGGACATGCCAGAATAGTATAAGGAATTACTTTTTGACTTGATCAAAAAGGACCAATAGGGAGCCAAGTACTTAAAGGGAGTATAAGAGGGTGTAGTGCTTTAGTTTATTAGTGCTTACTTATAAGTCACTTATCCTAGCTACTGCTGGGTTTTAGAACGAAAATAGAGTGCTTACTTTGAGATTTGGAACAGTTCTAAGGGAAAAAGTGAAGAGCAGAATTTGTGGAGCCGGGAATAGTTTAAACCTGATTAAGCGGCGCTGCCCGATGCTGCGCTATGCGCAAAAATGCGCAAAAGAGGGTTTTCAGAGAGGGGGGTCAAGGAGTTTGGAATTGACCCAAAATGGCCAATAAAACTACAGTTTCTAGGCATTAACCACTCCCACAGGGGCAGGCAGGCTGTTCAGTTTTTACCACTGCCACTGGTGAACACAGAGACTTCCCTTTAGCCCAAGCAAGCAATGGCCTCCAAGAAACTGACAAACAGTTCAGAACAGCAAATCTGTAACTGAACTTTTTTTAAATTTCAGAAAGTGGGAAAAAAGCAATATTTTTTTTGTTTGTTTTGTTTAAAGATAGCAGAGATACACAAATAGCAACAAGTTAGAACAGTGCAATAATTGACCCCACACTTGAGTGCTAGGCCAGAGACAGGTAAAATTAATGTTTTAAGAAAAAAATGATTTTAAAATAAGTGCAACACAGGAAATGCAGTAAACAAGTTCTATATGTGTTATAAATACAGTTCCTAATACAGATATCAAGTTTAGCAAGCTGGAAAACTCCAAAAAGTAGGTGGCAATACATAAATCTTAACAAATAATCTGAAGAAAAATACTTAAAATCTCAAAAGTGGCTCCTTTCTTCTCTCAGCGTTTTCTCCTCTTGGTGGGTGCTTCACCAACAGCCAGCAAGTCTGAAAAGACTCCAAAACCATGAGGCAATCGAGTTTTAAGAGAGGGGGATCATTCTGGGTGATGGTAGAAAGCTGCTCAGGGCTAGGATCATACCCGCCTGGGCTACATAATCCATGAGCTCCTCAATGTCTCTTTTCTTGTAGGCCAGGGAGGTACATCCCAGCTCATTCACGCCCATATGTAGAATGACAGAGTCCTATTTATACCTGTTGTTGAGGGACCTGAGTGCATGCATTATGTGGTGGATCCTGGCACCTGACAGCAGCTGACTGTTACTTTCTCCTTATTCAACCTAGTGAGTGGGACATCAGTGTGCCTCACTACTGTGTCACCTATGACTACTATGCTGGACATGCTGTTTTGCCTTAGGGGCTTTGGCTGAGTGGCACACTGTTTAAGAGAGTTATGTGTCTCATGATTAGTGTTGTGTCATGGTGGTCGAGTGTGTTTCTGCTTTGGAGGTCTCTGCTGTTTGGTTAAAATTTTTATTGAGAGCCTCTGTGAAGGTGGTTGTGTGGTTTGTATTTTATTTGAAGGCAATGATGGTGTGTGTTTTGGAGGGGGATGTGTTCCATGTGGAGTGGTGCAAGTGTTGACCTTCTCTTGTTGACCAGCTATTCCGGTCTTGGCTGGAGAGTACGTGGCTTCCAGTTTGGATATATAAGTGCATCTCTTGCAAGTCTGAGTGTTGGGAGGTAAGAGGAGAGGGTTGTCGGTGTACATGAGGCAGTTGCTACATTGCCTCAGGATGTCTAAGAACACCAGGTTAATAGGAGAAAGAACAGGGAACTAACCTTTAGACATTCCTGCAGGGTTGGGCATTAATAGCAAGTAATGGAGCTGTTTCCTTGTAGAACATTTATTACTGGTAACACTTGTATGTGCTACAATAATTGCTACAAGAAGTCTAGTATGATAAAGTGCTAGACTAATAAGCTATTAAAAGTGCAGGATAGGAGAGAACTAGCAGATCTAAGGGAAAAATTAAAGAGCAGACTTTGGCACCTCTGTTGCTCCCCACTCAAAATGACTTGTTATATACAGATATGTCTACAGATACAGACATTTATGTATACATATTCTATTAGTATCTCACTCACCCTATATATATATATATATATATATATATATATATATATATATATATAAAAATATATATAAAATCCTACACACACACACACACACACACACACACACACACACACACACACACCTCTCTCTCTCTCTCTATATATATATATATATATATATATATATATAGATATAGATATATATGGACACATATGTCTCTACCCATACCTCCACATAACAGATGATAAGTACCATGTTGTGTATACATGCATTGATGCAATGACAGGGCACATTGTTTTTCCCTCATGCTTGCCCATCCAAGTGCAAACAGCCATATATGGGCAAACTGGCTAATGTAGACACATAGCTAGTATAAACAACAGTTATCTGACTGCAAGGCTAGTAGATGCAGAGAACAGTTGAGAAGCAATGTCACTCTGCAGCCCACACACACACTGTTCAACACAAGCCTAGTTTATGTACTCTACTAGTATTTGCCTGCAGTGACATGTGAATTTGACTTAAGCCATTGTGCATGCTGTAAGTACTTGCTTCTGTCATGTAGAATGCTAGATTGACAGGGGTTCTAATCTTACTCCAGTATACTTGGTGTCTGTGTATGAATCCCCCTACATAACAAATGGGAATCCCACATTTTAATGGGTCTGCACTTTGCAGCCCTTGCAGGTGCTGCTGGCCTCCAAACCCTTCTCTTCCACAAAGCCTGCTAATGTCATGCACCTTAAAACTACCAAATTGCCATACCAGCATCAGACTTAAGCTGTGGCATGTGCTGTAAATCTCTTCATCTGTAATGTGTAACACTAGTTAAGTAGGATTTCTAATTTCACTCCTGACTACATGATGTGTTTGTGTGTGCATCCCCTGTAAAATAAATGAGATCACCACACTGACAAAAGGGGTTTTGCATTATTTTGGCTTTATAAGTGATGTGTGCCTACAAAGTCCTGACCAGAAAAGACCTGCTGATGTTATCTAACATAACAATACCTTAAGGGATGTCAATAGCACACTTGAGGTGTGGCGTGTGCATCAAGTACTGTGATCTGTAGTGTGCACCGTTAAATAGATACATGTTTTAGTCTAATTGCAGCCAAGTTGAATTGTTCATATTATGCACTGTTCTGTATATATGAATTGAAAGTAGTACTATTCTCACTGTAGCCAGGTGTGTGTGTGTGTGTGTGTGTGTGTGTGTGTGTGTGTGTGTGTGTGTGTGTGTGTGTGTGTGTGTGTGTGTGTGTGTATGTGTGCATTTGTTACAGCATTTTACTTCAATGTATTGGATCATAGGACCATTGGACAGTAATAACCTAATGGACATAGGTGACATAAAATTCTAGTCATGTTCTAACCCTTATGCACACAATTATCACATAGTGCCCCTGTCCACAAGGGACACATGCAGAAGCCCAGTGGTCACTTGACAGTCATCCATGTAATCATACAGACTGCATCTGCAGAGAGCCAATGAGGTGCACTGATTGCCATTAGGTGGGAGTCAGTTTCACAGTTTGTGACAGTGTGGCACACATACCTCCTCCACCAGAATATATTAACATCACATACCAGGTAATTGGACCCGATAATATCCAAGGCTACAGCCTACATGAATACAGGCAGGGACTTGCACCACCTTTAGGCACCCTATGCAACCAAAACCTGAGTGCTGGCTTTGCCCCAGCTTAGCGGAGGACAGTCACTGTCATTCCTTTGCACAGAGATAGAGCGTCCACTGATACAGCAAATTATAGGCCCATCAGTCTAAGTAGCCTGATCTGCAAGACCATCAGATGGAGTATCATGGAACTCATTACATGTGCCTACTGAAAAACCACCATATATTGTAATATATCATGACTATCTAATCATGTTTACCTTCATTGTATTGTATTGTTTTTTGAATGCTTGTGTTCTATCTTTACTTTGTATAATTTTTAGTAGTTATCTTACCTAATATTATAATTATTTAATTTTTTTTTTTCCCCCAGGACTCCATTGAAAACGGGTTCTTTTGGCCCAATGGACTATCCTGGTAAACCAACTGCAAATAAATAAATAAATAAATAAATAAACTCATTAACAAGGACATTGGCAATCTCCAAACACTCAATCCTGCACAGTTTGGTTTCATCACGGGTGGTCATGCCTGTTAAATTTGGTTGACTTCTTTGAGACAGTCTCCAAAGCCATGGATGAGGGGAAAACAGAGCACATCACCTACCTTGACCTGGCCAAAGCCTTTGATAACATTCCCCACTTGAGTAGAATAGAAAAACTCTGTGAACTAGGCATCACTGTATGTTACCAGATGGGTGGCAAACTGGCTCATTGATAGAACCCACCCACTCAAAATAAGGGAAGCTATCTAAACCAATAGACCCATAATGAGTAGTTTATGCAAGGGAACTGGTCCTGGGGCCTATGTTGGTTGGGATATAGTTTGCTGAGGTGCAGGCCAAAACCAGTGGGCTATGGCTGACCAAGTCTGCAGATGACTGCAAGCTGGTCCCTGTCATCAATTCCCCTAGTGATGTGGATATTTTCCAAGAGCGTCTCACTCAAACAAATGCCTGGTTCCAGAAACATGGCTTCAGACTGAATGCTAAAAAATGCCTGAACATCCCCTTTGGGGAGAGTGATGTTCCCATTAATCATCATAATAATAACATGGACCTAAGCACACAATCAGTCATGATGGACATGGGCACCCAGGTTGAGAGCAAACTGACTTTTGACTATCATATTGCCTCTGTTGTACAGAAAGCCTTCTACATGACCCACCTCATTAGGAAGAGTATGTCATCCAGGAACAAGGAGGTCATGACATCCTGTATTGTCCCCTTATAAGACCCATTATTAAGAACAATGCCCCTTTCAGCATGTACCTTCCAAAGCACATGCAACAGCTGCAGAGACCACAGGGGTTCTCACCAGGATAATCCAGGGCCTCAAACAACTAACCAACAGAGATAGGCTAAAAGCCCTGTCCCTCTACCCAGTCTCATACAGACTCCTCAGAAGTGGCCTCTGTCTGGCATACACAACTATCTGAGACCCTGCCTTGATGGGACTGCTGCATATACGCAAGTCCAGTTCCACGTGAGTAACCCACATGCGTGACCTCGTCCTGGCTTGTGACATCAATAGGACTTGTTGGTGGGACAGATCTGTGTCCCAGAGACTCCACATTCTATGGAACAAACTCCCTCTCATTGTAAAGCCCAGCACCACATTAAACCATTGTAAATGCAACCTGGATAACTGGATGGGGAACAGAAAATGCACCCATGGGATACCACCTGTGTCCATGCTGGACAGGTGCACCGTGTGCTGACATGTTAGAACACAGGCTAAATTCTTGGGCAGGCTTGTAAGGGCCTCAGAGCCAATAGCCTAGTAGCTTCCTATGATCCTTTGTCCTTACAGTGGGTAATAAATGTACCATTCCACTCGCAGAGTTACTGCATGTCCAATACAGCAGGGTCATACAATACCCTGTATGCAAGGCAGACATCATGTCTTAGTGAACTATATGACACAAGGTACAATGACAGTAATTACACATGATCCCCGTAGGTCAAATACTGGGGAATTGAAGTTTCCTTGTGAGGAAAGTGTATGCTGTGTCCAATTGATGGTGCTGCTTGCAAAGGTACAAGTGAAATTGACCACTGCAGTGAAATATTGGTGTGCAGAGGGAAGAGCACACAGAGATTAAAAACACAGCATTATCAAGTGAAAGTGCCCTCACTAATGACATGACCATGATATACTACCAATCTTACCCCTGTGGAGATATGGTGATCTATGGTAAAGTAGGTGTAAACCTGTGTGGCCAGGCCTGTGTTCCCATATATATCACCCTGTGAATGTACATCAGGTGTAGCTAATGAAGTACTACGTACCAAGTACATTGCTGTTACTGATGAAAATGATGTTATGGCCATGACTATGTGAACAAGCATATGTTCATGAAGACCCTCTTGTGGGAGAGTGACATAGCTGGGAGATTGTATGCCACTTTGCTGTGCCATGACATGCTTCTTGTCCTCCTGTTAGATACAGCCAAGTTTATGCAGTTATACAGGTGGTACACCTTGCAGTGAAGATGTGGATGTCTGTGCATGCACAGAGAACTTGTTCAACTCTGTGGTCATTACTCTGGCCTTCTTAGTCTGCACTGCCTGTCAGGCTACCAGACAGCACACTGGATGTTGTGTGACATGATGTGGGAACACAGATGTGTTCCAGTTACATAGATTTAAAGTCTGGCATACATAGAACAAGTGTGGATACACACACTTTGGCCAAAGCTGCCCACCTCTCTGCTGTATGCATCAGATCCATGGCATGTAAACATGCACCATGAAGCTGATGATGGTCAGGCTGAATCAACTGCTGTGACATTCTGACAAGACAGGCATCACTGTCAATGTGGTACTTGCCCGAGCAACCTTGCAAATGTATGTCACCAGACATTGTACATCACAATGTGACACTGCTGCTGTGCTCCAACTCACCATCCACAAATTACCCTACTGAAACCCAAGAACCCTGGAATACTAGGCGTAATTCATGCTACACTGTAATGATTGCTCTGATTGCTACTCAAGGCACCTACCTGGTAAAGTGTTTGTCAAGGATACAGAGCCTTGCATGACATGGGACAACTATGTGGATGAACAAACAGGCTGTGGCCTGCATCTCATGTGAAATTTGGTACTAACATTTTGCTTTTGGTGTGAGATGAGGTGTAGGAGCATGGTATGCCAGGAGTGAGAGTGGTTCTGCTGAGACCACAAGGTGTAGCAGCCTGGTACCAGCAATTCAGGGGATGCCCCTCTTCTCAGCCTTGCTCACAAGGTAATTGTGTCAGCACAGTACACACTGCTTGAGTGGTATGCAGCTGCAGGATAACTGTGTGAACAGTGCCTCCTTACCTTTCCCAGGGTGTATGTATGAATTTGCTTCTCCCCAACGCTTCCTATGGTCTCTACAGACACAGACATGCTGGTAGACTACCTTTTTGAAAACCATGCTGGAATTAAAGTCAATGCATAGATGCAAACACGGCAAGTAGCATGCAGTGACAGCTGGTATCCCCAGATGTCTCTGTAGTGTCACATTTACAACCATGAAAACACTTATCATGGAAATGATCACTAACAATGTAGTACGCCTGTAGACACTGGCCCAAATGCAGTTTGTGTTATTCAAGGTTTGATCATGCCTACCCTAAGCTTTGTACTGAATTCAGTGGTACAGCCTGCGATGTATGAGGGGGAAATGACTCACCCACCTACCATGGCCCAGCAACGCATTTGTCAAAATAGAATATCAGGCATTGTAGACACACTGTGAAGTGCTTTACAAATCTGCTGTCAGCCTTTGGATAGCCACAGCCAAGTGGCTGATAGTCATTTTTTTGGAAAGATAGGTTTTTGTAGGGCATTGCTACAATGTGCACAGTCACTATTGGACTAAGCACACACAACTTTCCTGGGGCTACTCCTCCTAGCCATTCCTTTCTCTGCAGTCACCACCACTATCACTGACCTCAGACTGGCTACATTTGCAGATAATTGGAAATAAGGGACTGTCATTGTTTCCCACACAGAACCAACAGTTACCCATGATGGGCTGACACACACATTCAGTTGCTGTCAGAGCCATTGACAAATACTACATGCCAAGGTATGCACAATACTATACTTTTGGCAGACAGCTACCCCTTGGACAATACCGTATTCTCTCCAACAGTTGACCTAGTAGGCAGGGACATATGGATACAGAGAGAGATGTAGCCTTCGACTTTCACTGGTTAGTAAGATGTGGGACTTCATGCACTGTTGTACAACCTATAGATAAAGGTATGGCATGTAAATCCCAGAATGTCACTGTAACACTGTATGTGGCAGTCATCACACATATCTTTGAGGTCAATGACACCTGTGGTATGTAAGTACACAGGTATATCTAACATTTCTAACAGCCACAGAGGTCCCACAGTAACCCAATACACAGTGTACATAACATGTCCAATGAAGAATGTGGCAAGGCCAAAATTGTGTATTCTGTCCACTACATGCTTTGGAGAGGAGGTGTATGGCTGCCATACATGGAGCTGTAATTTCTGACTCTGTACCACCTGCACATCCAAGAAAGGATTAACATGGAACATACCTGTTGTACACAGCTGCACCTCGATTGTGTTATAAATAGACCATGCAGGGGAGACAAGTATGTAACATTGTCACTACACATTGCATGTAAAAGGCTTCCCATCCATGTGAATCACACTTCTGCTGTAATGCACATAATTTGTATGTAACACAATGGGCTGCAGAACAAGGCAATCATAACTGGATGAGAACAAATGTTTGTAGTGGATTCAGGGTTGTAGATGGGGCATCCCCTATGCCCCAGCTTGTAGATGTGTCAGAACCCTGCTTACAGTTATCAAAGAAATTATATTGTGCCAGAGATTATGGATGCAGGAGTAAGCTGCATGATGCCATTGTCCCTGTTAGCCAGTGATACACAGATGAAGCTATGGAGCCATGCACCTTTACTGCTTCATCTTTGTGAAGACATTTTGGTTTTGTGCTGACATTCCTTCCTGTGCTCTGATGGTTACGGGTTTATTGTAGCACCGTAGCCATACGTGTGTCCCAAAAAAATCCAGAATCTGAAACATAAACAGTTCTATGAGACACCATTCTTTTTGTAAGCATGTAGCCATTATAACATCATCCAACTTAATCTACATAACATAATGCATTGTACTTAGTACAACCACCAACAGAGATATGTCAGTGACCAGTACAAGTAGCATGTGAAAGGCAACAATGGATTAAATGAATACATAGCAATTTAGATAGTCAATCTGTGCATCAGACACATAGCTTCATTTCCTTGCATCGATGACAAGGATGACAGAGTTGTGACACAGGTATCATCACTTGCACAGGGTGTTGTGTCGAGTTGCAGGAGGCCTAGGCTGACCCAATAGGTTGGCAAGCATGTGTGTGAGTCAGGAAGGAAAGCAGGCAAGATGGATCATGGAATGTGCCATGTGTGTCTGCAGGTGACCTGATTGTGACAGTGGTGTGTGAGTGTCTGCGGGAACACATTCAAGCTCAGTGCTTGCCCTTCATGACTGGATGTTGGACAGCTTTGAATTGTGCATGGCAGAGCTGTCAATTTACTGTCTCCACCCTCGAGCATGACAACTGCCTCTGCCAGGAGTTGCACTGGCACCTCCATGCCTGAAGTCGCAACGCTACTACCTGAGCATGATTGCTGTCTACTGGGACCGTCTCCTCCATGGGAATGACCAGGGCCCTAAGCCCATTTCCTGCCACTTCTTGGTGTGGACAGCACACTCACATCTGGGGTGCCAGATGTACTGCCACTCCACTATGGGATTGTAAGTGAGCACAGGCCACATGGACTTTCAGCTGATGTAGTTGCTGAACTACATCCACAGATCCAGTGCTCAACTCCAACCAGATGTTCCATCACAGACAATAACCATTCCAAGACAGATAATCTGCACTCTCTCTCTCAGACCACTGTCTTTCCACTGCATCATTCAGCTGATCCAAGAGTATCAGCAATGTGGTGGAGGCAATAATGGATATCAGAACTGTGCTGCACCCATAACCTATCAGAATGTGCCTGTGTCTCCAAGATGGCCCTAAACATACACTGAGTGACACATGACAGAACACCTGCAACAGGTGGTGGATGGACAGCATACCTCCTATGAACACCCTTATCAATCTGCCTGTGTAGAACCTCACCATCTCTTTGGCTATGGCCAGTGTCAACACTCACTGCAGCCATAGTACTCACACTTTCCTGTTCAATGTCCCCACCCTCTGACTGTCCAATATCTGTGGCTTTTTGGGACTGGGTATGCATAGACATACTTACTGTGCGTGGGGATAATGAGGGAAGAAAAGGGATATCATCCTTTTTGATAGATTCTGCCCCTGCTAGCCACCCCCCCCCCAGTGCCTTAGTCTGGCCAACATCATCATCAGAGACTGAAGCGACACTGACATCAAGTTGTGAAGGGGACAGAGCCAACCCCACTGGTCACCTGTGATAAAAAGGGAAAAGCAGTACATTAGTACATGCACTACTATGCTCTACAGTACTATCTTGCAATATATGTCAAGCTGTATATAATGTTGTCAATATTACAGACTTGTCTAACCTACACACTCATATACCAGGACCTGAGGACATTACTTTCTAAGAAACTTCTGTAGTTGCTTGTAAATAAAAAGCTCCTTATTCAACACTCTCATGAGCAACAGTGATTTACACTGCTGACATTTGGCAACACTCTACACAGAAGGCAATCTGAACTGTCTTACAAATACTGAAAATCTATCAGTGTGGTCACAACTACAAGGCATAGATATGACTGTAAACCGTGTTCCATTGCATTCCAAACTATGTGAGCTTTGCAGTCATGCAGACAGTACATCAATCCAGCCGGCAGACCTGGGATGACACTTTAGCAAGTACAATGCACTCAATCTATATCTGTATTCCAACAATGTTATGCTTACCAGGAGCAAGAGCATGGCCATGTTTGATTCCTGATGATCTTGTGAAAAATGGAGGGATAGAAAATATAAACAGCAACCCATGTTGCACTAAGACAGGTTAATATATCCAAAGATCTCACATTTACAGTACATACTATGTTACTTTGTGTGTAGATCACAATCTGGCCATGAGATCCATACAGCAACTGACCTCTCCCAAAAAAATAATACCTGTCACCCACATAATAGTATGTACCGTGAAGCACCAAATGTTACAATATTCCAATGCTTATCCAACTAACCATACATGGATGCTCCCCTTGTGTGGAAAAGGTGGCATCCACATCTACGATATACCATGTGATGGATGCCTGGGAGGTGTCCTGTGTTTCTAAGTTCACCAAGAATTCCGCTGTGGCTGACAGTGATTGTTCCACTGCAAGGCCTCCACTGGTGACACTATGATACCTGGCCACATCTGCTGCTCTTCTGCAGGTGGAATTTATCATATCTGTGGCATGGGGTCACACCTGTTCATATGTCCTGCTCTGTTGTCCAATGGCATTCAAATTGTGAACAATTTCAGCCCACAATGCTGTTCACTCTTATAGGTTCATAGGTTGTAGGTAGGTGGCTATCAGCCCTGCAGCCTAGCCCCTACTAGCCATAACAAATCTAGCTATTTCTTCCCACATTATTAACTTTCCTGGACCCCTGTCTAGCAAGGCGACTGACGTGATCCCTGTGTGTCCTCTCCCTGAAGAGCAGAAGTTGGTGATACTGACACCATGGCATCCAGGATAGCTTCATTCTTGGCCTCTGTAAAAGGACCCCAGCATCTCGGATACATATTTCCTGAAAGACAACAAATGTTAACATATGTCAGGATCACAAATGTGGCAGTGTAGTATATAGAGATGCAGGAATAACAGATGGGCACCAGTAATCACTGCTTAGTTACACAGCTCACATTTGATGACATGCAAACATAGTAAGGGTGTGGATGCAAGTAGGATAGTGACAGTACTTATCTATCCCTGCTTGTGCCATAACAGATACTACTTTATGGTCACACAACCAAAATAAAAGTCCATTAAATTGTGGCCCATATGTGTAACCCCCCCTTTAATATGTAAAACAAGGAGTGCCACACAAATAGCAGTGTAGTATCACTGCCTATGTTCTCATGAAATTCCCAGGAGAGTGGTATACCTATGTAACAGAGAGTATTTAACCATGCTGTTCACTAGTTCCTCTGTAAGTCTAACCCATCTGCAGATCAATGACATATCAGAGATACAGTTCCATGCAAGGGTTACTGCTATAATCCCTATTCCCTGCTAAGTACATGGACAAATAGCATCATGTTGGAAACAAAATGGTTACATAATTGATGTAGTACAATACTTCTCTGTTGAACAATACTAATATATAGATGTTGTGGCAATGAGTTGACTATAAAAAGTAACTCTCATACACAATGTTTTCCCTAGTTAGCTGTTTGCGTTTTTAACATGGCTCTGTATTAGGGATTTATTGCCTCAGAACCAATCTGTGCTTCTGAACGGGTCTATATCATATGAGCAAATCGCACAAATTGCGAACACTCATAATATCGAACATACCAGACCTCAAAGTGCTTTTTCTGAGATTGAGGTACAGTGAAGAATGGGATATCTGCCCTTTCCTCACTGTAGTGTGATCTCGGAAGTTTGAGGTCCGGTACGTTCGATATTATGAGCGTTCGCAATTTGTGCGATTCACTCATATGATATAGACCCCTTCTGAACTGCATATTGCAGTCAGCACATCTGCTTTGCATTATAATCAGCTAATCCCAAGCAACCACTGAATAAGATATAAGGCTTCAATGTACATTACAACGGCTTTCTCTATGTTGGGTTTGGAAATAGTGGGGGACAGATCCTACGTCATGGCAGAGAGGATATCTGTAGCAGCTACTATTTATATAAAAATGTGTGTCCTACATGCGGGAGCTGAAGGTGATGCTGCAGGCAATAAGCAGACAAGGTGAACAGTTTCTATGACAACAAGCTGTAAGAGTAAGAGTCAGACCTGTGGCAGCCTTTATTCATAGGCAGATCCACAATGAGTGTAGCCACCTCACTGGGAAGTAAGGTATGTGTGTCAGGTAAGTGTGTCAGCCAATAATAGTAAGAAAATGCAAGCAAAAATACGTGGTGAGTCATACAAACAGGTAGGTGTACATTAACCATGATGTCAGGCAGGTTCACAACTGCCAGATCATATTTTATACCATTATATTCCCTTGTTGAGTTTGTGCTGGCAAAGCTTGCATCTAGCTTGACCACCATATGTGTATGTTACTTGTGCATCTGTGGATGTCTGTGGTATTACCAACAAAACACTGTGGACTTCAGTGTGATTTTACTGGCACACAGTTTCAGTACACACATCAACATCCAGTGGGAATGCAGCCTTCTGCATTACCTGTTGCACTAGGAGTTGGAAGATAGTGGTCCTATCTGTATGTGTCTGTCCTCTGCAATATAGATGCAGATATTACAACTGTACTACTTTGGGTGGATACATAGCTGATAAGACAGACATACATATCACACTTTATAATACCGATGGCCACACACTTGTATTTTCATTGGTAGATGCAGCTGTACTTGAACCAGGGACTATGTGTACCACAACGTTATTTTTTTATTTTTAGTGCATTTTACAGACTGAGCTACAGTGGCACTGCTAAGGTAGGTGAATTTGTACATGCCGTAGTTAGCATTCCACAGTTATATGTTGTTAAATACTGCACTTTAGTATGTGTATGGCTTTAGAGTCCCAGTTAACATCCTCCTTTCCATTAATTTTTTATCAAGTGAGTTCTTAAATGTTGTAGACAAAACTGCAGGCTTACCTGCTATCAGATATCTCTATTTTGTGTTAGCTTATGTGTGTGCCTTCATAGTGATGTATTTTTATACTAGTGCCAATTGCAATACTATATTTGTATAAATCTCTTAGCTGGTTTGAACTGTGCGCCACAATGTGCCGCACAGTTTAAACTTGCTTGATGGGGGAACTAGAGCATTACTATACTTTGCTTAAAACACCTGTTTTTATTAGCATCTGTGTGGTTTGTTGGGGTGAACCATTGTTCTGTAGATGTGATGGTTCTGGGTTTGAAATAGGGCGCAGGTATAATTTTTGAATGTGATTAATATATTTATAAAAGCACATATCAATGTAGTGCTATTTAGCATTGCTAAGCGATGTGGCTCACTGAGCTGCATTGTGCAAAGAATCTTTAAAGAAAAGAAAAATGGGGAGATAGGACAGTTGTGAAAAGGGTTGCAATCAAGGGGAAAGACATAGTTAAATACAGATAGGGATGTGAAGGACAGGTGTAGGAAAGAACCATAGCTATTCACTTTTTCATTAGTAACAGCTGTGCAATTTAACAGATCTTTTAGCTGAATTTGGACTGTCACTCCCAGAGAGAGGTGACAACAACCTAACTGCATTCCCAAGCCAATTGGGAAAAAAATTACGTGTGTCCAGTGGTACATGTGTGAAATGGAGAGCTATATATGGGACTTTTTTTTTGGGGGGTTGCCCATTTTTTTTTCAGGTGAGAGTGGAATGTTGGGGAAGGGACATAGGTACATGTGGGGAAAGTAAGTTGGGAAGGTGAGGAAACCTTTGCAGACAGACAAGAAATACAAGACAGCAGACAGGCTGTTGTGTGGCACAAGAGGGGGTGAACATCTTGGATGGTGAGGGTGTTGTTAAATCCCAGTCTCGGGAGCATCCACAAGACAGCAATGCAACTCAAGCCCACACCCATGGAAATGCCAGCACTGCTTCTTCATTGTCCTTGTGGTGTTAGTGGTGGAGGCTGTCATCCAAGGTGAAGCTGCCCCACCAGGGTGGTGAACATGCTCTCCACCTGATGCAGGTGACCTCCAACAGTTCGACGGAACAACCTGTGCACCACGCCTGATACTTCATCATGGGTGATAAAATTACCCCCTCCTCTGCCACTCCCAGATGGTGGCCCAACCCCAGCCCATGGGGCAGAATTACCCAATGCCACAGTTAGTGCAGGGGAAGCAGAGGGGGAACCACCAGGCTGCACCCTAGATGTGCAGATCCCTGATGCCACGGTCAGGGGAGCCAAGGTAGGTGGATCACCTGGAACCTGTCTACTTTGTAGCATTGTAGTAAATTAGATATAAACATAAGTTAAGATAGTAATAACCAAACCAATGTTAGTATTAACATAATGGAACATAATATTGAGTAATCCAAATACATATTAAGGTATATGATGTGGAACACAATGATAAATAACATAACAGTAAGTATGTTATCAGCAAACCAGTATGAAATAACTCATAAGGCCAACATAACAGTTAGTTTAACAGAATATATTAATATAAAATCATAATAATAAATAACATTAATAAAGAAGATAAGGTGTGGGGAGACAGAGAAAAACATGCTATCAGTGAACTCGCAGATGATATTACTACACAGACTTGTAATACATACTTCTACAGGTGTGCAGTGTCAGTTGTGAGTACAGTGACTCCGATTCTTGTATAGATGATGTTGCACATACACACCTGTCAACGTGTTAGCATGGGACAGTATGGGCCAAGTGCAAACAAATGCAGGTACACAACTACAGGGAACTGTGTCACATACTGTGCTTGTACATTACTGTCAAAGTGTTCTGTAAACAGATTTGCAAATAAATTGCATTCCATCTAATCATTTATCTGCTAATCAAGGACCAGACAGATTGAGCAGTTGTCATTACATTACGAAAAATCATGACAGTTGAGAGCTATGTTTGTGTACATTAAGTAGATTAGACAGCCGGTTATGTCTTAGTTGGCTGGCATGGGAGTAGAACCCAAAAACTGTGACTCCATGTGACATGTGCACTTAATTTAACAATTGACTGGAGTTAGATTAGAACACACATGCAGTGAATACAGCCTTACTGCAGTTATTTGAACACATTACTTATCATAGCACAATCCTGCTTTAAACTTTATTGTTATTGTTCCTTAAAATCTGCCAGTTATTCACATGATATCTGCTCAGAACATGGGCTACTTTACCCATATATTTTGTTCCTGGAGTGGGAGGAATAGAGAGCATTATTTGACTCAAGCTGGCCTTAAGACAGCCCTGAACTGAGCTGTATGCAGCACAATACATTTATCAGGCAATTACTTATGCAGTCTTTATTAATTTCCTTTTTACAGTTGACTGGAGTCACATTAGAACACACATGCAGTGAATACAGCCCTACTGCAGTTATTTGCACACATTACTTATCAAAGCACAATCCTGCTTTAAACTTTATTGTTTATTGTTATTGTTTGCTGTTTATTGCACTACATTTATCAGAAATTTCCCTACTTACCACACTCTTGCCTCATCCTGGCCAGGTGCCCTGCATGAGACTGGACATTGCTAGCCCATTCAGCTGCTGCTGTTGGAAGAGAAGCAAACCATTATGCACACCAGTTTTGCATGGATTCAGCTTGTATATTAGTAAAGTAGTAGCATATATGTGGGATATACCCAACCCTAGCATCTTGGACCCAGGTGTCCAAGGTTCCCCTCTTCCTTTGCTTAAGGTGGTTATAATACAATATTGCTCAACAGTGTGAGGGATAGCAGTAGCACTAGTACAATCCCTGGCCAACTAATCCCAGGCTCCAGCTTAACATTCTTAGCCCTGATAATCTCCCTGCAACAACCAGGGTTCATAGTTTTGGACCAAGAATCCAACAAACACTCTGGCTCCTGCACACCCCATCTCTGTGTGTGCTTGAAAGCTTGCTCCCTCACCAACACCACCAGGCATATCGACAGTTTACTATGGACTGCAATAAATGCTGTAGAATTTCCACCTATTGGCCTTAATATACGATGCTTTCCCACCCTTACATGTCATACTGTAACTTTCAAAAAAGTGCCACATTACTTAGCATCATGCAAACCATTTTAGCAGGGCTGAGCATCATGCAAACTCACAAAAACATTTTTCAGTGGAGCTTAGCAAAGTGCAGACAAGAATAGCCATTGACCATGTTTAAGCAGTGCTTAGCATCATGCAGCTTTTCAAAATGTAACAATTTTGTTTTTGTATTAAACTGTCCTTTAGATGACCTCACATATTTTCATGGCATAAAATTTAAAAAGGTATGAGTACTCACAACTGAAACCCGGGGCCTACTACACTTTAAGCTGTGACTCAACCTATTTAGCTACTTGGATAGTGAGAAAACCAGTACACCTTCACATATACTACTAAGCTACCTGTTAGCATTGCTAAGCACTGCACTGTGCTGCTCAAACGGCCATTCAAAAAAAATAAATAAATAAATAATTACATCTGTTTTTCATTTTTAGATGTCTGACAGGTGTCAGCTGTGTATGTGTAAGTGCAGCTCAGCACCACTGTGCACTGAGCTGTGCCACGCAAATGGCCATCCAAAAAAAAATAAATTACATCCGGTTTCTATTATTAGATGTCTGGGTGGTGTCAGCTGTGAATGTATAAGCTCAGCTCAGCACTGCTGCACTCCATGCCACACAAATGGGCATAAAAAAAGGAAAAAAAAGAATAACATTCAAGCATATTTATACCTGTGCATAACATCTGTCCAGGAATTTCCTGGACAATTCACAACTATGGGATAGCCTGTACACTACTGCTTACATGGATTTAATACCCATGTTACTGTGAGCTCCCTCTGCAGAGCACCATGATTAATATGCATGGTGCACTGCCAAGGGGGAACCATGAGATGTACATGAGTACATTTCATGTAGGCTCTACACAGAGCTTACATGGATTATATTGAATCCTGGGGCTTATGTATCCATAAAGTGATTACTTATGCTCAGTATCTTTTATATAAAATTTTCTTCAAAATTTTCTTAATCTTATCTCACACTATGCTTAATTTGTTTGTCCAGCCTGTTTATTTCAGTTTTCAAAATTGTAGTTTGACCTCTTTTCCATTTCTTGTTTTTTTTGTCTCTCACCTTAATCAGGTATCTTGTTCTTATGGGAAATATACTCCCCTGATGTTGTATGCCTAGATCCTAATGTTAAACATTTATTTTTATTTTTTTGCTGCTGTTCTTATGCAGAGTTTTGCTCTTTTGTTTTGAGGCATCTTATATTGTACCATTTCTGCTTTCTTCACAATGGCAACTTTCATTGCAATGTATCTGGCAAATTTGCCAACTGAACTTTTTCTTTATAGATAGCCTCTGTTGTAACAGTAGAAAAATGGTTTACTATCAAAAAGTCGAATGTTAGTTTAGTGAACACAGAAAGTCAAACTACAGTTAGTTAACTTCCAGGTTGCTGAACGTTAGTAGATCGAGAGTACATATCAGCAAATGCAAGTGTGCATTCGCTCATATGAACTAGATGTTATGCATAGAGTTGCGGTACAGTGTGGATTGGGAAATGTATCCTTTTCCTCACTGTAGTGCGATCTTTGAGTTAAAATATTTGATTTGCAGGGGGTGTGGGGGGTGCAGCCCCCTGCTAAAATGTGAATGACAGTGTAGGTGTTTAACTTACGTTTGCACCTACTCTGCTATCACTGTTGGTATTCTACATAAATGTCAAATATGCTGAATTTGATCAACAGATTCAACATTTTAACCTAATTAGTATGCAGGAAGTAGGAGGTCATTTTCAAAGTATCGAACGTTCATTTTTATGAACTTCAATATTTTGATAGTAAACCTAGAAAAATATGTAATTAGTGATATAACACAAAATTGCACAACATGTCTGGAATTCACAAAACTTTGCCACATTTTGGTGATCAGATTTGCTTAATGAGTGGTCATGAGCAGAGTATGTGTGATTCAGATACACACATTCCACTAATGCAGAATTTGAAGCAGCAAGGTCAGGGTTAATATAATGATATGGTAGTGAACATGTTACTAAAAGTAGCAGTTTTGTTTATGCAAATGATGCAAATCAAGATGTCAGAGCAATTCATATATGTAGAAATACAGTACTCAGGGCTGCTCACACTGCATAACTGCACATCATACATTCATGCAAAGGGAATTGTTAAATAATATATGGATTTCTGTTGCATTAGTTAATCTGCATTTACAAAAAACTCTCATTGCTGCTACAGTCCAGAATGGTGCAAGTTATCACCACAGGAAGTGCCTTGTCATTCAACCATGCTTAACATTTCATATACTCCTTGACATTGTGGACTGGAACTGTATGGATATGGAGACCATGCAAGACATTGTGGATCTGTTGACCTCATCTGCAGCCTCAAGGAATCATGGATTACCTATCCCAGTGGCTATCAAAGGTATGTTTGGCTTTATATACTAGCTATAGTGACCTTTCACTGACCTACCTGGATCACATGGTGGGGGTATCTCAGGCATCTGCCTCATGAATGCTCCTTTAATTTCTCCATATTATGCTTCAGCATAAAGCATGAGTATATATAGTTCACATATACCACAGAGGAGAGAAGGAGCACCATGCAAGACTTCTATGGCATAGCCCACTTCCCTAAGCTACTGATGGCCAAAGACTGTACCCACATTGAAATAAAATCCCCACTTGGTGAACTGGGAAGGATATATATGAACCAAAAAAGGGTGTCACTCCACCAACTGCCAGGTGATCTGAAATGCACTGGGTATCATCTATAACATATGATATGCTATGAGGATCGGCTGCTGAAGCAGCTACCTAGCTTGTTAACATATGCAATGTTGTGATTGTTATAGTGCATTTTATATACAAGCATAGTGCCTTTAACTACAGGTCTAGTATAGTCCATTGAAACTTCCCTTCCTGTACTGTATCTCTTCTACCCCGAGCTGCCCTAATTCTTACTCCTAACCTTTGTACCCCTATTTTTCTCTAGCAGTCACCTGTATCTACCACTCAACCTACTTAGCTCTCATCATCCTAAGACCTGCGGGCTACTGCCTGTAGTGTCTATAGCACAGCAGGACCTATAGTATGGCTAGCAAACAAAAAAAGAAAGGGAAAACAAGTGTATGTGTTTTTACTACCTTAAAGTGTTACTTAAAAGGGTTGTGCGGACTCGATCGGGCCAGCGCTAGGTTTCACCACAACCTCCCACTTCTAAACTCCCTCCTGCCCCCTTACCAGAAATTTAGAAAATAAAACCACAGTTAAATCATAAACCTAACTTGTATTCAGCTAATTTATCCTACAAAAAGAGTAAAAACCTAATCTTACATCACAATACAGCTTATTTACTTACCTTAGTATCCTTTGCTTGAGGATTTAAACCCCACTCCATTCACCTGTGCTTTGCACAGGCTCACTACGTGCCCCACCCTGTCCCCACTACATCTAAATTTATATTGACCGTAGCCACTCCCACAATTTTCATACCAACCACAATAATTCTCTGACTCCACCCCCTACCTAGTACCCTCCCTTACTCCATCACACATGTAGCCCAACACAACCATGCTAATACCTAACTTATTTACTCTTCTTACCTGTTTTCTTCTTGCTCACTTAACATCATATCACAGCTCCACAATTAAGTCTCCCAACAAATTTCACTGCACCCTCACATCTTTCTCCTTCCAACACCCTCTCTACAACTACACTTCCCTAGCCACTGGAAACAACATCCCAATAGTCCCACTTAAATACCAAATACCATCAAACTTTAAGCAAAAAATATGCCCAAAATATGACAGGCTCCTAGCTATCTACACTAAACTACTACTGCCTTCCCTTTCTTAATTAACCCACAGAGGTGACATCCATCCTAACCCCGGCCCCATCTCCCCTAAACCCACCACTAACCTCCTTTAAAATACCCTCCCCCATCTCTCTAATCACAGCCAACAAAAAAAATCTGATCTCATCCTGTTCCCAAACATTAGAAGCATTTGTAATAAAACCCAAGACCTACATGCCACCATAAAATATACTCCCCTGATATCCTCATCTTGAGAGAAACCTGGCTCAAACCCCACATCAAAAGTGAGGAAATTCTCCCCCCGCCTATAGCATCTTTTGTGCAGATAGACTATCAAAGAAAGGTGGCTGTGTTGCTCTCATGTTTAAACACCACCTCAGCATTCAAACTATCAACAATTCTGTCCCCCAATTTGAAATCTTATATGCCAACCTCAAACTAAACCCAAATAAAACCATAAACATCATCAGTTACTATTTCCCCCAGGCCAGAATATTCCTATTCTAGAAAACCTCCTAAATTGGTCCAATCTTTCTCATCCTCAAGAAACCTTCATCCTCGGTGACTTTAACACAAACTGGATATCCTGTAATAATGACCACCCAACCATTCACCTAAATCTACATGGATTTTCCCAACTAGTACCATCTCCCACCCATATAAATAAAAACCCCAACAACCTTACTATCTTCAATTGGATACTTGTCAACAAAGATTCCCACTCCTACACAACAGGCTGTCTACCTGACAGCCTCAGTGACCATACCCCTATTTTCCTTCTAAAACACAATGTAAAAATTGCCAATCCCATTATCCATAGACAAATCCATAATACAACAAATGTTAATCCCCACTCCTTCAACTCTTCCCTCCAAAACTGTAACTAGACACCACTAAAACACCTCAATCTAGACAAAGCCATCCACTTCTTCAGTTCCACCTTCTTCAACATCCTAAACAACCCTGCTCCCCTAAGATATGCTAGAGTCAAAATTAAAAGCTCCTCCTGGCTTCAAAAAAATCACCTGGGGACTAATAACAATTAGGGAAAAATATGGGATCACTGGCACCAAACAAAACTCTCCTCTGCTAGGCAATCCTTCCTTGAATTGCATAACAAGGGTAAAAAGCAAATAAAAACAGATAAAGCCCTTTACTATCAGTCCGCCCTAAACTCCTCCCATCACAATCCTAGGCAATTCTGGTCCACAATAAACTCCATACTCCACCCAGGTAAACTAGGTACCCCCCCATCTACCATCCCCTCCTCCTCTGGCAATATAGCTGACGTTTTCAACAAACACTTCACTGAAACCATTCTATCACAAGCCAAACAACAACACTCCTCTTCCACTACCACCTCACACAATCTCAACCCCCAACCCCTCCTTCACCTTCTCCGCAGTACCCACCTCCTACATAAAAAAAACTTCTGGCAAAACTTAAGCCCACAAAACTCGCAGTTGACAACCTTCCCTCAGAATACCTAAACATAGCAACCGGCATCCTAGCCTATCCAATTTCCATATTAATTAACCACTCTATATCAGAAAGCTATGTGCCTGCCTTGTGGAAAATTTAACACATCATTCCCCTACACAAAGGTGGCTCCTCCACCAACCTTTTCAACTACCACCCCATTGCCATCCTTTTCCCACTCTTCAAGATCCTTGAGAAATGTATTAACTTTCAGGTAATAAACTATCTCCTAGCTAATAATTTCTTCTCCAAAACCCAACATAGCTTCAGGCCATATTACAGCACCGCCGCCGCCTTGCTGTCCTTCACCGACACAATCCTACAGCATAAAAACAATGGCCTATTATCCTCTGCTATATTTCTGCACCTGTCAAAGGCTTTTGATATGGTATCACATGATATACTTCTCTCTGTCCTCACTAATCTCTCCTTTTCTGAGTCTCCCATCAGTGGGCTCCATAGCTATCTCTTTGGCCGACAGCAATCAGTGGTTTGGCAAGATCAGCTATCCCCTCATCTTCCCGTCTCTTTCGTGGTCCCCCAAGGCTTCATCCTTGGCCCCCTACTATTCTCCCTTTTCATCAATAACCTTCATACTGCCACCAAACATGCTACTCTCATTCAATACATAGATGACTGCACCCTCATCTGCTCTGCTCCCACTTTACCAGAACTCCAAGAGATCACAAAAGACTCATTCACATCTGTAGAAAGCTGGCTTTCCAATGCCCAACTTCTTCTCAGTCCAAGCAACACCAAACTCCTTATCTTTCAACTCTCCAAATCTAGCCAGTCTTCTACCTCTTTCAGAATTCATGCTAAAAACAACAACATCATCTCCCCATCAAAGCACACCAAATTTCTAGGTGTGGAGATAGACAACAATCTCAAATTTGACCTCTACATATCTCTCACCATAAAAAAGTTCACAAAAAACGTGGCGCACTATATTGAGACAAATAATACCTAACTAAGACAGCCAGAATTGCAATTGCCAAATCCCAGCCAATCTCCTCCTTACTCTATGCCTCTCCCATACTCACAAGCTTAGGCAGACTAACCTAAACAAACTTAAAACCTGCTACAATAAAACTGCAAAATTTGCAACAGGCGCATCTTATCGTAGCCAACACTGCAACCCACTTAAGGAACTTGAATGGCTTGAATTTCCTCAACTTCTACACCTGAATCAACTCTCATTTTCCCAGAAACTAGTAAACCAACCCATCAGATCCCATCTCTTTAAAACCTACTCCAACCTTACTCCTCTTCTAGATCCAACAGCAAAAAACTACTTCTCATCACCAAACCCAAAAACTGAGCAGGAGAAGCCCTATTCTCCTGTGCCTTTTCTAAACTATGGACCCCCAATAACCAAATTACCATCCAGCAGTCTATTCAACACCACTCTCAAGTCTCACCTAAAAATTCATTGGCTCTGCCCTTGCTCTAACCCTGACTAACAAAACTCCTAGCCACTCACTACAACATTATTTCCTTATATATTACATATCAGCATAATCCTTAAGTATCGTTTATATGTCACCTCAATTTGTAAAAACAATCTTGTACTCAATGAACTCATTGTATGTTTTGTTTCTTACTACTAATCTATGTACTCTGCATGTCATGCTGTTTACTGTAAAATCATTTACTATTTAACTTTTACTATTGTAAGATTTACTTTTACTACTTGTGGAGCTTTTCTCCCCAGGCCTCCACTGAAAAAGGACCTGTGTCCAGTCGGAATTTTCTGGTAAACAAATGTAAATAAATAAATAAATAAATAAATACCATGTCTGCAGGCCATGCAGACATTTCACACTACTACCACATATGGCACACCTGTGACCATTACCAACATTTTGCTAGAGATAATTTCTCTCTGGGGTTACTTATTGTTAATACTGGAAAAGACCTGGAACCCTGGCTGATGACACCCATCTGAAATTCACAAAATGAACCAGACCAGTGTTACAGTAATGCTCAGTCACAAACAAGGAACAGTACTGAAAGTGTGTTAGAATTCTTGAAGTCACACCTTTGCTGTCTGTATTCATTCTGCGGTGCACTGCAATATGACTTTGGAACATGTGCAAAAATATTTTTAGTATGTGTAATGTTACACAATATTATACTTAGCAAGCCATCACAGCAGTGTGGGCAGTCCCCAGTCCATCAGGCAGTGCTGGCTGAGTCAAAGGAGAAGTCATTGGAGGATCCAGCAGTAGGGGATGATCATGACAGATGGAGGTGGGTATAGTATGCATGGTACTCGCAAAGAGGCAGCTGCTTGCACATAGCTTTAAATCACAGCAGATCACAATAAAGCAAATATACTATAGCAAAAATAAAGCATTCCAAGCCAAGACAAGGCTGTGCTTACCCACTCATAGGGTAGCATCAGATATAAGCAAACACTGTAAGAATGTACCAAGTGCATTTCACAGTTTATCATTTGCACAGGTGGGGGACGGAACACATGTGGGTGTCTTTCATAGACAGAGAAATGTGTGAATTCTGAGGGAAACTAAATGAGACAGAGCTGTTATGTTTATGGGCTTTGAGTGTGATGGCTCTAAATAAAATGCTTTGTGACGTGCCACTGTCAATGGAAATGTGTGGGTTTTTGTGTATATGTGTGCACTTATGTTTGTGCATGCTTGTGTGTGTGTATTTCTGTGCATTTTTCTTAATATACTGTGGGTTGTGGTGGTGTGACTGTTTGTCTGCTGAGTTCAGCAGTAGTTGCAGTACTGTAGCCTGATGTAATGGGAACGTCCAGGGTATGCATGGTAGAGGACTGAGTATCTTATGCATGTACCCCCCTACAAGAGCTAGTTTTACCAGGAGCTGCACCAGGTGCACCATGACCCTGACATGATGCTCCCATATTATGTGACCATGAATGACATCTGCTATGAAATGTGCCACTGCCATGACAACAGGGAGATTGTCTCCTGGACATAGATGCCTCTTTGGCAAATGTAGCCTTGGAAGAGCTAGAGCTGCAGGAGAATTATGTAGGTCATTCATTCCCACATAAGTTACCATCTGTGGATGCAGCTGTGAAACAGCTTCATGGATGCTGCCTCATCCATGTCAGGTGAGCTTGAGATGATATGGTATGCTCCAGTATGTGATCTGACACATCCAATAAAAAAAAAAAATCAGACATACAGGACATTCAATGACATATGTCATCTCATACAGATTATCTATATACACTGGGTTGCAGCCATTAACACACCAACCTCAGAGGAAGGCAGTAACTATATCACTAGCAAGCACTCATACTCAACTCCACTGTCTGTACCTCTCCACTCCTGGGGACATGCGGAAGATCCTGACATATCCTCTATAGGATACCACAATTCCTTGAATGATAGTCCTGTCCTCTCTGAGTAGTTTGTGTCTCCTGTGTGTTCACAGGAATAGCAGCTGTGCCATGGTCTGTTCCTTGTGTCTAACACACACACACACACACACACACACACACACACACCAGCACATGCAGACACACACACACACACACACACACACACACACACACACACACACACACACACACACACACACACACACACACACACACACACACACACACACACACACACACACACACACACACACACACACACACACACACACACACACACACACACACACACACACACACACACACACACACACACACACACACACACACACACACACACACACACACACACACACACACACACACACACACACACACACACACACACACACACACACACACACATACACACACACACACACACATGTTTGTTGCAAGAATAATATAATTTTATGAGCAAACATTCAAATGGCATGGCTTGGGCAAATGGCCACATGGGGGAGGGGATTCCCAGTAAACCACAAATCAGATAGCTTTAACAAGCTGAACAGTGACTAACGGGTCAAAAAGACTTACAGATACCTTTGTTGATCACTTATGCCCAGCCACAATATCCAGCACAACATCGTGGGACCATGTGAAGGTGTCATCTAATACAAGCCATACTTCTCCATCTCTGTGAGAGGTGCCTCAACTGATGACCCAGCACCTGTCAAGATACCTTCCCATGCTGGAGGGACATGTTTTTCTTCAGCAGCATATATAATGTCAATGTGGCCCTGTGGTATACCATTTCATAAATATGGCCCTGACCAGCAACTGACCACATTATTTAATGTCCACCAGCAGATCTTCCTTTAGGTCTAGTCAGCAGCATACAAATCAAAGAGCCGTTGGACATGGAGAGAAGAGGGTCTGGATTAGCACCTCATTCTCCATATTTTTTTTTATTTTATTTATCCTTTTGAGCAGGTTAGTCCGGTTTACTATGACATGTTCGACATGACATTGTTCAAATGTACAGATGTCCGAACCAAATGTTTGGAAATCTGTACATCGAACAGTGTAAATGTCGAACCGAGCATTTCAGTGCAGTCGAATTTTGAAAATGTCGACTACACTGAAATGCTCCTACCCACCCATCATACTACAACTGTTTTTTGCTGGGGCCAAGCTCCCTGCACCCCCCATGTGGGGGGCAAGCCCCCCCCACACCCCCTACTTATATATACAAACTCTGAGATCGCACTACAGTAAGGATAAGGGTACATTTTCCCATCTCCACTATAGTGCAATTTGCACCAGAATGTTGGAGCTGACAACAGCAGCCATTCGCTCTTGTCAGCTTCGGCATTCCGGTGATCACCCTAACGGTTCCGCTATCTGGTTTTTGCACATAGTTCATTCATCTAAAAGATGAACCAACATGTGATAATAAACTGGTTAGACCCACTAGGCTAGAAGCTTCTTTTAAGAAGTTGATCCAAGGCAGTATTTATACTTCTGGGTAAAATTTGGCCAGAGAATTGGGGAACTTTCCCTACTCTTTATGATAGGTGAGTGGGATTGTTTACATCCACCCGATCTACCACAAACTCAAGGAGATGGGGCCTTGGTTTAATATCTCATCCATAGGATGACACACACTCAGAAGTGCAGAAACACACCTATGCTGCACCAATGTGTTAGCAATTGATCTTCCTTATGTGAGACTTTTTCCCTAAAGGCAAGTGTGCTACCTGTTGTGCCATCGACTTATAAGAGAAATGTGTTTTTCATGTACTCTTTCTAGCAGAGTCTTCAGTGTTTTTCTGCTTAGTCTGATTTTAGGCATTTTTCTATAAGTATGGAAAACACGAGTATTGATATATTTTTCATGAGTGACCACCTGTATCGCCCTTGCCCATGTAGCATGCTGTTGGAATCTGACAGTCATATAGCTCTATCCACATTTAAGTAATATAAGGCACATCATTTGACTGAGTAAATATATACTGCAGTAAAACACCTGTAACACTACAACTCACAAATGTGACATGACTGTTTTCTTTCATGGTTAAAACAATTTTTGCACATAAGTTATAGGTGTAAACTATACAACATGGAAATTATTTTATTAAAACTGATAGCACAAGGTAGGACAGAATGTGTTGAAATGTACCTAAAGTATGTGCTGATAGATGTATTAACCATTATGCTTAAAAATGCTTTAGCTCAACAATTTCTTTACCCTTGCAGTATCCCTCTCAGTGCACCTTTCAATAACCATTAACAGTATTGGCCAAGCTATTTCATTATGTAGAAAAATACAGCAGCAGTTAGCAGCAAACATACTTTACAAAGTAAGCTTGAGAAAAGTAGCACTTACCTTGTACTAACTGATATTTAATTTGCATTAACAAATAGTCTGAGATTCACCTGTTGTAGTATTCCAGGTTGCTATTCCAAGAGCTTATATTTTTCTGTAGCAACAATTGTTGTCAGTGCTTCCCTAGTGCTTATATAAAACAAATTTGGCTGCCTAGGCATGGTGATTATGCAAACTAGGGCTCACCACATTTTTTTGTCTGAAACACTCAATGGTTGCATTGAGATAACTTGTTAAATGCTGTGCTCAATTCTATACAGTACTGTGCATGTAACTGGGTACTTGTGGGCAGCACTGTCCATGTGTGGCTCATGGCATGCCTGTAGGGGGGAGATTTGTAATTCCACATATAGCCTAATAGAAATGGAATATTGATAATGCCTGCTTTATTAACAGCATATGGAGGGATACAGGACTGCCAAATGTAATGTCTTAAAGTGCCATTGTGTACCATTACAATACAGTACATATTTCAGTCTGGCCCACCATCTGCCATGCAAATGAAATGCCCACTTGTTGTGTGGCAAGAAACATATGTGCAAATGTGTGTGGGCATAAAGTATCTGCCATTTGTCTCTACTTCCTCCAGGAGACACATATCATGTCTGCAAAAAGATAAGATAGTGTCTTTATGGAGCACAAAGGTGGTACATGGAAGACACTAAAATATTTCCTTTTCCTCCATAAAGACTTTAGCCAGAGGCTCTTGCAAGAAAACTATCAAGGGCCTCAGCATAAACCTGAAGCCTAAAATACTTTGGCCCAGGCAGTAACCCATGCCACTGGCATTCTACACACAAGGGAAGAGTTCTGTCACAATTATAATAAAATGAGGTGTCAACATCCTGACCTCCGAGGCAGATGGGATAATGAGGTTAGAGAGCAGGCACCACCTATGTACAGTGAGTACAACTTATGTTAACTATATATACAACTTGCCAGTGAGTGCAGCCACACATCTTACACAGGGCTGTGTTTTCTGTCATTGTCCCCTAAAATTATTGCAGAGAGGAGTCACCTTCACAGGAAGAGGAGGATACAGTGCCTCAGAGGAGGGTAATTATACTTGCTTCATAGTCTATTCGTTTTAATGTTAGCAGTCAATTCAGGCAGTATAGATGCATTTTCATACAGTATAGGTTTTATGCATTAGTTCTACATCTGTGCTGATTTCCATACTTAAAAACAGCAGTATGACCTGAAGATATTACTACATGAGTGCATGTAGGTTTGTGTATAACTGAAGAAGTGGCTTGTGATGTTAGGTCTTCACTTTCTACAATTATGATGTTACCTGTGTACTCAAGAACTCATCCAATGTATAATGCAATATAGTTTGTAATTTGAAGTGCCTGTTTCATTACAGTACCCGCAACCTTAGAAGGGGTCAATATGTATAACCTATATTTTTTCATTGTGGAAATTTGTCTCAGACCCTCTTTGTCTATATATGTGGTCTGATGATATTGTCTGTTTGACTGCAGTCATCACTCTTAGGTTCATAGCAGGTTAGTAGGCTATTGGCCCAAGATCCATTTTAAACCTAGGCAAGCTTACCCCAAATCTATCAAAATATTGTTGACATGTATCAGCACCCCAAACAATTTTACAAACATGATATGATACAGTTTTGTACACATCAAGGGTTCACAGGCTGCCACTCTTCATTAGGGTCAAAGGTGATTTCCCATCTTTTGGACCAAGTTACATTTGAATAGGATTAGGGATGGGCTTTACTTCACATTTCTTGCTGTGTACTGTAGACATAGCTTGACAATTAAGTTTTTGCCTTGTAGATTGTGTGTAAGGATTTGTCTGCGTTCAATTCCCATCACTAGGGATATACCATCCTTGGTCATTATAGAAATGTGTTTATAGTTCCGTTGATTATAGTACATGTTGGGAATGCATGTGTATGCATACTTTTTGTATATGTACATTTGTCTCAGACATTCCATTGATGTTTTTTGAACAAGAGACATGATTTGGGTTGTCCAGGTATTTTAACACGTTAAGACTGTGCCTAAAATAATGCATATGATGATGGCAGTGGGTTTCTGTAACCATCTCATCTGTGTGTGACATTAGTAAACAGAAACGTGCATTTGTTGTTCCATCAAGTACAGTACCTTGCAATGTTATCATAGTAAAAGTATACACCAGCTTCATCTTTTCATTGTATCTGCACTTCACTGTCTTCATCCTCTTTGTCACTATCCTTTTTGTTATATACATTTATGTTATTACTTTGTTTTTCTCCATCTATTTTATTATTGTGTACAGTGCATGTAGACCTGCACCCATCCTTCGGACAAGGCCTGTGGGGTCCCCCATAAATAGCAACAACAGCAGCAGCACCAGAAACATGCAACCCTTGTGGGTCTCAGCCTGCCACAGTCCCTTCCACCCCTTTGGAACACCATTTACCAGTAACCCTGCAATAGGTGTTGTGACAACTGTATCCACTAGTAGCAGTGATAGTGGAGGTGGCAGCTTTGTCATCTGTCAGCAAAGGTCAGCTGATGTGTAGGAACCATTGACAGAAAGTGAGATATCTGCACTGACCATATTGAAAGCCTCAGCCAGTAACTCATTGAGCCATGTCCCTGCCCCTCACTGACAAGTAAGCTTCTAGTGGTAGGAACAATAGCTGAACAACTGCACCCTATCCCCCATCTTGATGCTGCCCTCTGTTTTGTGTCTCTACCCCCTCCTGTTTGCTGCCTAATCCTCTCCCTCACCATTATTTTCCCTTCTGTTTGTCTGATGTCTCTTTCGCCATTATGGTCCCCTCCTTGATTGTGCAAGCACACACTCCTCTCTGTCTTGTTTTGTTTTCTGTGCCTGTTTGTGTGCCGCTGCTACCTACAGTAACCTTTTAACTTCCTCTTACTTTTCTTCTTTAACTAAATTACCTCTTCTTCATATATGAAAATGGGCAACTGACCCCCCCAAAAAAAATTTTACTCCATCTTTTTTACCTCTGTCCTGCTCAGTCCTTACATTTTCACCATATGATCTGCCATCTAATCAATTCTGTTTCCCATCTCATCCCTACATTCTATTTTAAAATATTTAATCTTGTCCAAAACAGATGAACACATCTAAAATGAGCACTTTAAGGCTTCCAAATCATTTATTTTCTTGCTGCTATTGTGGACATAGCCTGTTAGTGCAAGAAAAAAAAGCAAAAATAATGGGGGGGCAAAGGTTCAAGAATAGGGACAGATTTTATATGTTGCTCTTATTAACTTAGAAAGTTGATAGGATAATATGTTTTATATTAGCATGCATTTTCTAAAGGGCATGGAGTCTAAATCTAAATTGTCTGTCATTATTTAGTGACTTCAGTCTTCAATGATTTATTATTTATTTACTATTTGTTCACTGGGTAAGTGGGCTGGTCTATTCACCCTTTACAGCCATGACCTAAGCTCAAAAAGCAGAAAATACACCATGGTCTTTGAATCAGCAAAATTATATACAAAATAAGTACATAGTAAAATTCAGAATATAGTAAGACTAAATGCAGATAGAGTAACTTTAAAAAATCCTGTCTCGCTGCAATGAAAAAGATATATACAAAATTCAAGCTAAGATGTGCATGGAATACAGTGCAGTCATTCATATAATACATAAACTTTTACATACATGTGAAATATTTGCATATAAGATAATACGTTAAGAGACTGAGAAACATTTATTAAATATTTACCTGAAAACCACAAATTGTATGAGGAACAGACTGAAAACATGAGGCAAAAATCTGCACATTCCGCAAAAATCAGAACAGCTGAGAGATACAGCAGCATGCAAAACAGAGTGGATGAGTACTGCTACTACTTGTCTTATCCTGTGGCCACCCTAGAATTATGTGTTATTCCTCCAGGGCATTCTGCAGCCATGAGCAGCAAGTTTAATAAGCTGACCACCTGGATCTGATTTCCATTGCTACTTACTCTCAATGAGCATCAGGGCTCATGAAACACTCACAGTAAAGAAAAGACGACTGGCTGCAACTGTGTCTGTACCCTTTCTGTACCCTTTCTGCATCCCAGAGTAAATTTTAGGACAGTATTTTGACAAGTTGTATATGAACTTTTAATATTAATAAAAATAATAATTCTTAATATGAATCTAGACAAGCTTATGACTGTTGTAGCATGTTTCTATTACTGCATAGTTGCTACTTTATATATACACATATATATATATATATATATATATATATATATATATATGTCCCCATCAGCTCATCAAACTTAACAGCTCGACTTTCATATGGCTAAGATGATATGATCGAACTTTTAAAAGTTCAAACAGTCTGAATGGAGATCTCCATACAGTGTGGAATGGGAAGATTTCTCTTTTACGGAATGCAGTGTGATCACGGAGTTGGTATATTTAAATAGAAGGGGGTGTGGGGGGCACAACCCTCACATGGGATGTGCAGGGGGCTTTGCCCCCTGCTAGAAATGTTTTATTTGTTATTTTTTTGTTTTTTTATTACACGTTTGAACTTTTAAATGTTTGATCATATGGTCTCGGCCATATGAAAGTCGAACATTTGAAAGTTTGATCATGTAAAGTAGACCTATATATATATATATATATATATATATATATATATATATATATATATATTAGGTCAGTTAGACAATTGTAGTAAGTAGATGAAGCACTTAGAAATTTAACTCAATTGTAAGTTCTTTTCAGTAACATTATTAATTTCTCTGGGTTGTCCGTTAATAGATTCACACGCCATTTGTAGTGAATTTCAAGTATATGTGGAAGTGCTGTAAATGGAGTATTTAAAGATTTGTTCAATGAGATAGCACAGGGATGTGACATGGGTTAATATCTATAAACTAGCTATAAAAATTTTGCATCAATAAAAAATAATGGCTGCAGAAATGTTTTTGAGAATGTAAACATTCAGTTACGTTTTGTTGTAGTAATGCAGGACACATCAGAATTTGACTAAGAATGTGAAAGAAAACTCAACAGGAAAAGTAAATTTCAGACACTGTCAAGCAATTATTAATCAAAACAATAAAGGCATTGAACATTTGTATGTCTACAAGCTGAGAAAATCAAAACAAATGTAGCTTAAAAAGTAATGCCTGATTATTTAATCTTCTCTGTAAATCAAACCTTTCTTTTCAACATTTATAAACATTAAAGTGCAACAAACAAAACATGAGCCGTAGAAGTTAACATCTAGACAAGGTTAATGAACCAGAAAGTAAATAAATAAATAATAATAATAATAATAATAATAATAATAATAATAGTACTACTACAACTAATAATAATAAAATGAAAACAAGTTTTGCAAATATGTCAAATATTCTAATGAAGTATCAATAGTTTACAAAGATGAAAGTGCTAGAGCTGATCAATTTATTTATTAATTTCAATAATTTATTTATTTCAATAAGTTATTTATTTATTTACTTTCTGGTTCATTAACATTCCCCTGGATTCACTATTGTTCCATGCAGGACTAGCTTAGTCCTGCACGGAAGCATCCGTTTAGGAGCAGAACAACAGTGTGCCATGCATATTAATGAAGGCGCGCTGCCTGAGCTCCTAACGAGTGCAGGGGATGTGTCTGAGAGCAGAGCTCTTAGAATATACATGCCCCTGTAATCAAGAACAGCAGTTTAGCAATAAGAATGAGTGAGACCACTCATAGGTGTTTGCATACCCCCAGCAGCATCCCCTAAACGTATAAGAGCAGTAATTAAAATATAAAATATAAACAAGCTATTTTTTTTTTAATCAAACAGATAAAATTTAACCGTAGGTGCGCGGGTTTGCCCATTGCTTAGCTACGTCTACTGCAGCTTAAATGGCACAAGAGGAGAAATATCAAGATATATGCAAATGAAACAGTACTGCAATAGTGTAATGGGCAGACCATTCACCTTACGAGCAGTCATTCATGGTTTGAGCCTTACTCCAATACATTCCATTTTTCATGTCAAATCACTTTATGAACAATATTTTTTGTTGCATAACCTACTAAATAACATATATTTGTGAACTGGAGCAGTGCATTAAATGCAGATGTGAGGTGTCATTGTCATAATGTTGTAAAATCCACAGATAAACAAAAGTGCCCCATACAGTATATGTACACAGGAAACAGGGATACAAATCAAAGGTACAATGTGTAATGAATGATACATCCACAGAGTGTCCAAATCCACCACCTTCCCAAGAACCATTTTACATTTCCGTCTAAATTAGTGCAGGGGTAAGCACTATTGAGCAGTAGTAGGCGTGAGTAAGCATATTTAAGCAGTAGTAAGTGAGGTTAAGCCCATTTGCATGGGGGTAAGCAATGCGCATACAGGTTAAGCAATTTTGACGTTAACTCTCTGTATGTATATTTAACCTGAGGTTAGCACTGATTATCTTCTTGCAAACCTGTACAAACACGCTTACAACTGCTGAAAAGTGCCTTAATCACTCTGTATCCAGTGGCCCTTATTCTGCCCAGCAGCAAACTAAGCCTCTGCAAAGCTTAAACCCAGGACCCTGCATACCATAGCCAAAGTGATTTACTACTAAGCCATGTCAGCTATACCTACCCCTGTTGTTTTCACAAACATATCATCCAGCACAGTCATTCAACAGTACAGGAAATGTATTCATACATGTAGATGTATGTGTGTGTGTGTGTGTGTGTGTGTGTGTGTGTGTGTGTGTGTGTGTGTGTGTGTGTATATTTATATCTATATATATACATATGTATATATATATATTTATATATGTATAAATATATATATATATATATATATATATATATATATATATATATATATATTTATATATGTATAAATATATATATATATATATATATATATATATATATATACATATATAAATATATACATATATATATATGTACATATCTATACATCTATAGATATATATGTCTAAATATATACATATATATATATATATATATATATATATGTACATAGAGAGAGAGAGCAATATATATATGTAAGAAGATGGGTCTACTGCTTTTGGTCAAATTACATTTGGTCGAAAATGATTTCAGGCAGCCCACTTCACCGAAAATGCATTTCACTGAAAACCCATTTGGTTGAAAATGGAATATAGCCCCTGCCCTACTGCAGTGCAACCCTGGAGTGAGAATATAAAGTTAGGGGGTGAGGGGGTATAGCCCCCCACATAATTGCAGTGTAATCACTATTATATACTTGTGTATCCATTAAAAATACATTGAAACATATAATGCCAGTAAAAATTAGTTGCAAAATGTGGAGGGCTGTGCCCCCCACCCCTTAACTTTATATTCTCACTCCAGGGTCGCACTGCAGTGGGGCAGGGGCTATATTCCACTTTCAAACAAATGGAATTCGACCAAATAAGCCTTCAATCAAATGAGCTTTCAGTAAAGTGGGCCGCTTGAAATCATTTTCAACCAAATGTAATTCAACCAAAAGCAGTAGTAAACAGATATATAGCTATAGATATGAAATAGAATAAAACAAATACATATATGACCAAAGGCACCGTTAATGGGGGTGAGGAAGCCCAAGCTAAATAAATCTTGTAAGTATTGATATCAACCCCAACCCCACAGCGAAACAGATCTGCCTTGCAATACAATACCAACTGTTGCAAGTCCCATACCCGGGACATGACACAACATGGGCACAAGACATTAACAGTAATCCATCCCACCTGTATGATGTCAGGATGGTATCAATAACATATCATGCAGTACAGTCTGGCTACCGTAGGGAATGTACAATGTGGAAGCAATAAACAATCCAAAGATACATATACACAAATAGACATATACATAAATATATATATATATATATATATATATATATATATATATATATATATATATATATATATATATATATGTATATGTATGGGATCTGTACTGATCCCCGATGGCACTTTCCGCCGAAGCAGAAATCAACGAACATACTTAACCGAAAGTGCTGTTCACCAAAGCAGCACTTTCAGATAAGTATGCTCGTTTTGCCAGTCGCACTACGGTGCGGATAAGGGAAAATTCCCTTTTCCCCACTGTAGTGCAACCTCGGAGGGAGAATATTAAACTGGGGGGGGTGTGGGAGGCAGTAGATTTATTGTTTTTTTTTTTTTGTAACACACTTTATTTAATGAAAGCGCTTTTTTGGTGAAAGCGCTTTTGTTAAAGTGTGTTCAGTTATTGTGGATTCGGGATGTTGCAGTTTCATTCAACAGTCCTATATATATATATATATATATATATATATATATATATATATATATATATATATATATATATATATATATATATATATATATATATATATATATATATAGATATAGATATAGATATGTATTTAACTACACATACACACACACACACACGCACACAGATATGTATACGAAGATACATATTTAGAGGGTGCACAGCATACTGAACAGCCAGTATTTCTACAGTTACCACCTTATTAAAAGGACAGTGTATTTAGTCACCCGAACAACCGACAATTGTTGCCTGAAACATATACCTACAGAGAAGTCAAATGATATGACACCACACACAGGTTTGCATACATAGGGAAGTTTTATTTGTGTACTGTCACATTTGTATATGTCATGTCGTATAGCTGTTTATACTTTGAAATACATACAAATAGATTAATGCAACTCTCAAGCAGATCATTTAATACAGTAATCCGATAGCATAACATATACTGCTGTCCAAGCCAAGGCCTTCAAGTAGTACAACAGTAAAGACATACTGGGCCACAGGATAACAATCAATCCGTCCAGCTGAAGCCCACATATATATGGACCCTACCCCACAATATGTGTGAGGGCCACAGCAGCTCTGGAATGATGGCAGGAATGGCAGCATGACATAATCACAGGCCACTACATAACAACTACTTACTGCATGTCATATAGACAAAGCCTGGTATGTAGGTGGAGGACAGAGGCTGGAACACAGGCCCATATGTGAAACAGTGTTGTCATACACTGGGTAAGTTGCTGGTGTTACAGGATAGTCTGCAACATACCCTTAGTCAGGAATATGAAGTCAGAAATACAAATGGATGTAGCCATGTACGGATAGCACTCAAGACACACACTGCCAGTGATATATCTGACATAAGACCTGTGTGGTGGACAGACAAAACATAACAGGCACACCTCTGGCCATCGTGTGGATAGGCCCACAGTTGAGAGCTATGCAGACAGACTGCATTCCATTTTAAACTAGTATGTATGCACAAACCGTGTAACACTGGTGCTAAACAATGCATATAACAACACAACTCACACTCTTCCTGTAGTTCTGGAACTACAGCTTTACCAGAAAGGCTCATCCAGACTCTGCTACACTTTGCTGTGAAGGAAAGGTTAGTTTGCTGTTATTTTTTGTATTACTGTATTGCCTTTCTATATTTTGAATACTGTAGTTTGTTTTCTTTACCTTGTGTTTTGCTTGCATTCTGTTTTAACAGCATATTAAAACTTCAAAAGAGACCACAGCTCTCTCTGTTCTGAGTCAGGCAGAAATAAGAACTGATTAATTAAGGACTCATTCATAAGACAGAAGAGGTCACTTAAGGTTAATCACTTGTTAACAGAGGGGGTGGAGCTAGGAACTAAAATTTCTATTTAAGGAGTAAACTAGAACATTTCAGAGCTTTACCAGAAAGGCTCATCCAGACTCTGCTACACTTTGCTGTGAAGGAAAGGTTAGTTTGCTGTTATTTTTTGTATTACAGTATTGCCTTTCTATATTTTGAATACTGTAGTTTGTTTTCTTTACCTTGTGTTTTGCTTGCATTCTGTTTTAACAGCATATTAAAACTTCAAAAGAGACCACAGCTCTCTCTGTTCTGAGTCAGGCAGAATTTTTCCTGCCCTCCCACCCATTTAAGTTGTCTTGTTAAATACCACTGTCTTTCTAGTTGCCCGCCTCTTATGTTAATCTGACCATATATCTCATTTCTCTCTACTTTCACTGGCTTATGTGAGTAATCACAAAATCATCACTTTTGAAATCCCAACCCTTCAATTATTTAAATTTATTGGCCATTCTACAGTATTTCATAGTACCAACATACAAAAGTGACCACCCCTTTCAGTCCATCTTGCTGTTTTAAAAATAGTAACTCTCCACTAAACCTTAACTTTTTAAACAGGTAAAACTCAAATTACCTACTTTCACATCTAACTTCTCTAGTGCACACTGCAGAGTGCATTCTTTTCAATCTTACCTTTAAGCATCCCTGTGACTAGCACTTTCTCTAATACCTGCTGGAAAGCACTAGGAAGCCTTAAACTCATACAAACACCGAACTCTCCTTGTTAACAAGGAGAAATTAATAGTAGGCACTAAACAGCCTATAATTGCAAAGTACCTTGTTAAGGAAACAGCTCCTATACTTTACAAAGAAAAAAAAAAGCCCCAAACCAGGCATGTCCAAGGGTCAGCTTCCGGTGATTTCTCCTATCCACCTGGTGAATCTGGGCATACTGGGGCAATGCAGCAATTGCCTCATGTACACAGACAACCTTCTCCTCCTACCACCCAACACTACAACCTGTGAGAGATGCACTTACATAGTCAAAATGGAAGCAGAGCTCTCTCCACCCAAGATTGTGCTAAACAGTCAAGAGGAGAAGGTTAACACCCACACTACACCTCAAGCAACACATAGCCCTTCTAAACCCGCACCACCAACACCCACATATAGCAACACTAAATCCACATATGCAGAGGCCCTTAACTGTAACCTGCCCAAGCAACAAAGACCTCTGAAGCTGAAACGCAAACAAACACCAATCACAACCAATGTGTCACATAGTTCACAACACCAGTGTGCCACCCAGCAACAGCCCCTAAGGCAAGACAATGTACCTAACACTTTAGTCATAGGTGACTCTATAGTCCAGCGCACTGATGTCCCTCTCACCAGGTTGAATAAGGAGAAAATTACAGTCGGCTGCCTGTCGGGTGCCAGGATACGCCACATAATGCATGAACTCAAGTCACTCCACAACAAGTACAAATATGACTCTGTCATTGTCCATGTTGGAGTGAATGACTTGAGACGTACCTCCCTGGACTACATGAAAAGAGACATGGAAGAGCTCTCAGATCATGTGGCCCAGGCAGGTATGACCCTAGCCCTGAGTAGCATCCTGCCTTCAACCAGAATGATACCACAATATAAGGATAAAATGATTGACTTCAACAATTGGCTAAGCTTATGGTGTCATTCAAAGGGGATCCAGTATCTGTCTGCCTGGGATGACATGATTGACAGACCACGATGCTTTGCCAGAGATGGTCTGCACCTGTCGCCCCTGGGATTCAGGTTTCTGGCTAAGGCTCTTGCCACCCATATAGTGCCTTTTTTAGGCAAACTTCAAAGGACAAAACCACCACCATAACAGGTACAAGCATGCAAAATCTGAAGGTAATGCTACTCAATGCTAGAAGTCTAAACCACAAAATGCACTCTCTTGAGGCACTCCTAAAAATGGAGAACATCGATATCTGTGCAGTAACTGAGACCTGGTTCAAGGCTCCAGAGAGCACCCCTGCAATACCAGGCTACAACTCTTACCACACTTTTCGGCCACCAAACCAGGATCGAAACAATAAAGGTGGAGGAGTGTCAATATTCACCAAGGATATTCACACCACCAGGCTAGTTGGCCAACACAATGTGTCTGAAATTCTCCAAGTGCAACTAACACTAGGTAAGACTGCAATCCAAATTGTAGCTTGCTACAGATCCCCCACCATACCCCAAGATTCTCACTACATCTTTCTAAACATACTGGAAAATATTAAGATAGAACCAAACACCCTAATACTGGGTGATTTTAACTACCCTGCCATTAACTGGGAAAACTACTCATGTCCCAACACCTTTGAACGGTTCTTGGAATTCATAAATTCCAATGCCCTGGATCAACTAATCCATAGTCCCACCAGGGGCTCCAATATCCTAGACCTGGTCATTACCAACATGGGAAATCAATGCTCCATACCTATGGTCACCCCCTCGTTAGTCAGGTCTGACCATAAGCTAATCACCCTTAACATCCACATCCCACCCCCCCCCCCCCGTAAAGAAACCACCATAAAAAACTTCTCCAAAGCCAACTTCATGCTACTCAAGTCAGAAGTGACAAACTTCATGACACCCATGCAGACGGAAACTGAAAGTTCAACTGCTGAATCCTACACTATGGCACTGTATGAGCACATCCACTCATGCATGAATCGTGCCATCCCAAATAGAACCAAAATGCTCTCACCCAAAAAAAGGAAGCCAATCTGGTGGTCCCCTGCCATAAACAAACTTTACAACAAAAGAAAGAAACTTTTGCAGAAAAGAGGAAAATCCCAGGATGCAAAAAACTCCCTTACTAGCCTCAGTAAGAAACTGAGATGCCTCATAAAATCTTCCAAAGCTAGTTACGAAAATAAAATTGCCAATGATTCCAAAGACAACCACAAAGCATTCTATAATTAAGTCAATAATCTAAATGGCAATGCTCAGATCTGCTCTGAGCTAAAACAGAATGGCATTAAATATACTGATCCAAAGGATATTGCCAATATCCTGGCAGATCGATTCAGTGCCAACTTCACCCCACTCTCACCCCCTAAATGGCCCATCTCAATACCGGAAGATTGCCAAATTCCAGTAATAACAGCCACACAGGTACAAAACGCACTCTCTAAAGCCAAGAATACAGCATCCACGGGACCAGATGACATCCCGGGCTGTGTACTACATGAACTACAATATGAACTGGCACCTCACCTAAGTGTCATGTTTAATCATAGCCTCACCTCAGGTTTCGTGCCCACTGAGTGGCGCAGAGCTACAGTTATCCCAATCCACAAGGGGGGATCCACCTTGGATCCCAGAAACTACCGTCCCATCAGTCTGACAAGCCTTATCTGCAAGGCCATGGAGCGTATTATCATGGAACTTATAAACAAAGACATTGGCAACCTTCAAACACTGGACCCCACCCAGTTTGGGTTTGTGAAGGGCTGATCTTGTCTCCTGAACCTGATTGACTTCTTTGAATCAGTCTCCAGAGCCATGGACCAGGGTAAGGTGGTCCACACAGCCTATCTAGACCTTGCCAAGGCCTTTGACACCATCCCCCACTCTGGAATCATACATAAACTTACTAAGTTGGGCATTAATCCCTATGTCACCCAATGGGCTGCTAAATGGCTTACTGATAGAACCCACACTGTAAAAGTAGCCGACTCCAAATCCAGCTCCAGACAAGTGACAAGTGGAGTACCTCAGGGTTCAGTCCTGGGGCCGCTCTTGTTTGGCATCTACTTCTCTGAAGTACAGGTCAACACTAAGGGACTCTGGCTAACAAAGTTTGCAGATGACTGCAAACTGGGAGCCATTATTGAATCCCCAAATTATGTGGATACTCTACAAAAGGGCCTTACAGAAACAGATGCTTGGTGCCAGAGCCATGGGCTCAAGCTCAATGCCAAGAAATGTATTGTTATCCCCTTTGGGAAAAAGCATGTATCCATGAATTACCATATAGGTGGCAGTACACTAAACACAGAAAGTGTGATAAGAGACTTAGGGACACAGGTGGACAGTGGTCTCACCTTCGATAACCACATTGCCACAACAGTCAGGAAATCCTTCTATGTGGCACACCTCATCACGAAGGGCTTTTCATCCAGAAAAAAGGAGGTCATTGTCCCACTGTACTCATCCCTCGTTAGACCCATTATAGAATACAATGCCCCATTTGGTATGTACCTCTCAAAACAACTGCTACAACTGGAAAGGCCTCAGAAATACCTCACTAAAGAATCACAGGCCTAAAGCAGATGCCCTACGCTGACTGCCTTAAAAAACTCCAGCTATACTCTGTCACATATCGTCTACTCAGAAGCGATCTCTGCTTAACATACAAGGCCATGTCAAACCCAGAGCTGTTGGACATGCTACACTTAAAGAAATCCCAATCCCTCAGAGCTACACGCTCCAGGGATCTAAACCTTGTCATCACAATAAACAAAACATGTTGGAGGGATAGGTTCCTGACCCAGAGACTCCCCAGACTCTGGAATAGATTGCCCATACATGTCAAGCAGAGTGCCTCTTTGGACCTCTTCAAGAGGAACCTTGACGATTGGATGGGAGAAAGGAAATTCACCCCAGGGATCACGTCAGTCGCCCTGCTAGACAGGGGTCCAGGAAAGTAAATAATGTGGGAAGAAATAGCCAGGGAATTGCTATGGCTAGGCTTGTTTAGGCCCTAGGGCTGATAGCCTAGTACCAACCTATGAACCTATGAACCTATGGAACCTTATACAAATATGTAGCTGGCCTGAATCTGCAAGACCTCTTGGAAGAGGTGTTGCTACCTGATGTCTGTAACACTGCTGCCCACACACAAGAAGGATGCCCACCATACAAGAAAAGTAAAGGGACCATAACCACATGATGTAGGGATTTATAGTAGTGGGTTGTCATGACAGTGATAATTGGAAGTACTACACAGCATGCTGCATGCAGGTTGCAAGTGGAGGTCACTGACTGGTGCAGAGGCCATCACCTGATCATGTGAATCAAATACAAAATCAATGCTGCAATCTATTCAAAGCAGCTCAATCCATTTACTGGAGAGAGAATGAGATTGATAGAGAGGGAGAGATAGAGAGAGAGAGAGACACAGAGAGAGAGAGGGAGTGAGTGAAAGAAAGCTAAAGGCAAAGCAAAAAAAAAAAAAAAAAAAAAAACATCCAGAAAACTATCCAGAACAGGCATCATTCCCACAATAGGTATGCAAAGTATTTATGCATGTAATTGACTGTAATACTTGGTCCATAATAATGGGATAGATGATGTGGAATGATTTATATGTGCCATCAGGTGTTGTTTTTGTTGTAATTATGTCCAGCTGAACAACTGCTATGGACAATAGTGTCTTTTCCTGTGTGTAATGGGCAATATCCATCAACTGTGCAGAACAGCACTGACTGACATGATGTATGCCATCATAGTGTGTGTTGTGTAATGGAAAACATGCAAATTACTGTGGCCAATAGCTGGTAGTGGAAGTAATGCCATTATGATGGACACATGGGTTCCAGAGCCCACCACTTGCAGTATACTCAAGTTAACGTGTGCCGAAATGCCATAGGTGTATAATAGGCTTACTTGCAGTCTGTCCCTATATATACCCCCCTAATGTAAGGCTGTGCCCACATGTGGCACCTGTGTTTTAGCAAGGCAGAATGGTGCAGCTGTGCACAAAGGAGAGTTAGATAGTATGGACCTCATGTCTGAATGTACCTCTTATATATATATATATATATATATATATATATATATATGTGTGTGTGTGTGTATGTATATATATATATATATATATATATATATATATATATATATATATATATATATACATGTATGCCTACAGATATACAGACACCTATTTGTATTTATATGTGTATATATATATATATATATATATATATATATATATATATATATATATATATATATATATATATATTATTTATTTATTTTATTTATTTATTTTACATTTGTTGACCGGGCTAGTCTAGCTGGATACATGTCCATTTTCAGTAGAGGCCCGGGGAGAAAAGCTCCACACATAGAAAGAATACAAAATACATTTACAAATGGTAAAGAGTAGCATGACATATAGGCAATAGAAAAAGAGATTGTGGTTACATATTTGTAAAAATAACAATCACAATAATCACAATATTGTATAGATAATCCTAAGCATGGTTACAAGATGAAGCCAGAACGGTAGGTTAGTAATCTCTGGGATGGAGTCTAGTCTGGTTTAGAACATGGGCATGACCAATGAGACCTGAGAAATTGTTTGAGGTGATTTTTGAATTGATTAATCGAGGTCATGAGTCTTAGGCTAGTAGGAAGGGAATTCCATAGCTTTCCAATGGAGTTGGCGTAGAGAGCATCGCCTCCAGAGTTATTGGATTTAATGGTAAGTACCTGGAGATTATTGGCTGACCTGAGAGATTTTAGGTTGGAGTAGGGGGTCAGGATTTTGTTCAGTGAGGGGGTTCTGTCCGGTTGGTTGATAATTTTAAAAGCTTCTGTAAGTTGGTTGAGTTTGAGAAGATTGGGGAGTTCTAGCCAGCCAAGGGTATTTAGGTTGAGGCAATGGTGAGTACGATACGGTGTTCCTGTGATAAATCTGGCTATATGATTATAGGCAACAGTAAGTTTGTTGAGTTCACACTTATTGAGGAATGAAAGTATTGGGGAGGCATAAAGGAGGGTGGAGAGGAGATGAGTGCGAGCAATGGTTAGTTTGGTGTGAGGGGTTAAGAAATTTTTTATTCTGTACATAGATCCTAGTTTCTTGTTTACGGATTTAATGGTTTGGTTAATGTGTATATCAAATTTAAGCTTGTTATCAATAGTCATACCTAGTAGTTTGGTATGAGAGACTGGGACTATGATGGTACCATTTGTGGATTCCACGTGGAACGTGTTGTCCGCATTTGAACGTTCTTTTCCTAGAGGAGTAGATGCAGAGGGGAAAAATAGTAATAGTTTGGTTTTAGTAGGATTAAGGATGAGTTGCAGTTTAGAGAACCATTTTTCAACTAAAGTAAAACAGTTTTGGGTTATTGCTTGAAGTTTCAGGAGGGAGGCATCAGAACAGATCAAGGTGGAGTCATCTGCATATTGGATGCATGTAGAATTGGGGATGATTGAGTAAAGATCATTTATGAAGACTGAGAAAAGAAGAGGACCGAGTATAGAGCCCTGAGGAATGCCGATGGTGTTAGGGAGTAGGTTGGATAGCTTGTTTTGCCATAGGATGGCTTGTTGCCTGCAAGAGAGGTAGGCCTTAAACCAGTTTACAGTTGGGATGCCCAGATGTAGGGTTTCAAGGGTATGCAGCAGTTGCTGGTGATTGACCATGTCAAAAGCCTTTGATATATCAAGGAAGAGAGCAGAGGAAATTAATTTATTGTTGCGGTAGTTATTGACTGAGTCAACAAAGGAGAGTAGGGCAGTGGTTGTACTGTGATGGGGGCGAAAGCCATGTTGGGTTGGGGACAAAAGACTGTTATGAGTGAGGTAGTGTAATAGTTGTTTGTGAATACACCGTTCCATGACTTTAGATATTGGGGACAATATTGCTATGGGACGGAAGTTGGATGTTTCCGTTGAGGTCCCACCTTTGTGAAGAGGGATGATATATGAGGTTTTCCAAATAGTGGGAATGGTAGTTTCAGTTATAGTTCTGTTAATCAAGATTGATATGGGATAGGCAATGGCGTCTGCCGCTATTTGAAGGTATTCCGCAGGGAGTTGGTCTGCAGCTAGAGTGGTTGGTTTGTGTTTTTCAAAGGTGCATATATAGGAGTTAGGTACAGGTTGTAAGTTAAAGGTTGGGTGGACTGAGTCTTTAGTGTGGGTGGCAGATGAGGAGGTAGTAGTAAGCTGACTGGCTAGGGACTGGATGGTCTCGATAAAAAATGAGTTAAAAGTGTTGGCTATTTTTTCTGGTTCTTTCCCAATGAGTTTTTCAGGAGTGGGGGTAGTAGATTTACCCGGGCGGAGGAGCTTATTAAAGCCAGCCCAGAATTTCTTTGGGTTATTCTGGTGTTTATCCTGGAGGTGAGAAAAATAATGTTTTTTATCTTGGGTAGTGGCTGCTTTAGTTATGTTTCTAAGCTGTTGAAACTTGGTGAGATCTAGAGGGGTTTTGGACGCTCTCCATTTATCCCAGGCCTGGTTTCAAAGTTTAATTTTAGTTTTGGTTTCACTAGTAAGCCAAGGTGCTACCCGTTCCTTAGTTCTGATTAGACGGTTTGGGGCGTGAGAGTCAAGTATCTTCAGGAAAGTGGTATTAAAGTATGCCACGCTCTCTTCTAGGGGTAGAGTTTTTAGTGTGGACCAATTACAGGATTTGAGTTCAGCTATAAATAGTGTTGGGACGAATTTCTTCTTGTTTCTAACAAGTCTATAAAAGGGAGGGTTTATAGATGGGCACTTGTGTTTTAGAATATAGGTTATAAGGTGGTCACTGAGGTCATTGGGAAGGGTTCCTGTGGTGTAGTTATGTGTGTCTTTATTGGTAAGAATCCAGTCAATGATGCTTTCTTTTTGTTGAGCATTGCCAATTCTGGTTGGAGATGAAATATTTTGGGAGAAACCATGCAAGTTAATAGAGAGGGGTTTGTGGGTGCAGAGCAGAGGGACCAGTCAATGTTGAAATCCCCTAGTACTATGGTTTCTTGAGGGCAATTGGAAGCTAGCCAGCTGAGCGATTGCTCAAGGTTTTCTGAATTATATCCTGGTGGAATATAAATTACAATGAGATTAATGCTTTTTTGGGTGTTTAGGCAAATTTCTAGGGCAATAAGTTCAATATTAGAGATTTTGGGGGGTTGGATGGGATTAGTAATGATGTTTAGTGTATTCTTGAACATTACCGCTATCCCCCCTCCCTTTTTGTTAATCCGATTGGCCCTAAGGATGTTATATCCAGGTGGAAGAATTTCTTCGTCCTTGGTGGCTGGTTTGAGCCATGTTTCTGATAGGCACATAATGTCAGGGGAATGGGTAGCTAACATGGCATGAAAATTATGAACCTTATTGTTTATACTTCTTAGATTAAGGTGGAGTATAAGGAGGGAGTTAGTAGAAAGTCGGGCAGAATTTAGGGAGTTAGAGTCTATGGCAGTGGTAGGACCTGGATTGGGGTGGATGTCGCCATCTGTGGCGATACATTTTTTCAGGTGGTCAAACAGTCTTTGTAGTTTGAGTAGCAGCTTAAGATTGGATTTAGTTACAGATGCTTTAGGGTGGCGGAGGGTAAGATACACAGTATTGGAACTCAATGTATTGACTGGGCAGAGAGAATGGGTGTTGGGGTGATAGGGAATGTTTGAGTGTGTCCTAGTGCAACTCTTGGGGAAGGGAATCCCTAAGAGTGCTTGGTTTTCATATCTGGTTAAATAGTAAGGAATAAGTAGGAGTACTACTGACAGAGGGATGATAGAATATGTTATTTTACCCATAGTATGCGAGAGGAGAGGCAGTAGGTAGAAGGAGATGAAATACTTTACTTGGTAGTTAAGGAAGGCCGATAGTGTGGGAGGAGAAGTGGCAAATTGACGGGTGATTGGGATTGGACAAGAGAAAGGGGGAAGGGCTAACAGTCTAATAAATGTAGAGGTAGTGGGGGCGGGTGGGATATGGGGGCAGGGTGGGGCGCGGAGCGAGCCCGAGCGAAGCGAGGGCGAAGCGGAGCGGGGAATACACCGCCAGGAGTCTGCAGTAGCTGTAAGTAGTTGGAACAGGCTTTATTAAAGTGAACTACCTTTCTGAAAGAAAATAGTTTTAATTTCTGGGAATATGCTTTATGTAGCCAGATTATGCTGAGGTACTGACTAATTGATATAATATGACTGACTAATATATATATATATAAATATATATATATATATATATATATATATATATATATATATATATATATATATATATATATATATCTATATATATATATATATATATATATATATATATATATATATACAACTCATAATGTATATCTTCACAAATATAGCGCTATATATATATATATATATATATATATATATATATATATATGTGTATGTCTAGATATATACAAACACACACACACATACATATGTATATAAATACATGTCCCCTAGTTTCGCTTCACAGTGCTGCATGCTATGTGTAACACAACAACACACATATCAATACACACATATATATATATATATATATATATATATATATATATATATATATATACAACATGGATAGTTATGTCACATGTGAACCCCTTGTTGAGACCACATTGCCCTTGTTTGTGAAGGTGGGATTGAGAATTTGGGGAAGGATAGCATGTATATTTGTGGAGGTGATTTGGGTTGGTAGATAGAGAAGACAGCCTACAGGGGCGGTATATGACACATGTGGTGGGTAAACACCCTGGATGGTGAGTGTCATCTGTGATATGGAATCCCCATGAGCCCCCATATGGAAAGAATGGAAACAAGGCCCTCAACATTTGTCAGTCACAACATCAGCTTTATGGCCCTGAAGGTGCCTGGGCTGGAGGATAAACAGGAAGAGCATGTGGACCCTGTGAGTGTGTACCGAGGGCTTCAAGGTGCTGTAGCACATCCCCCAAGTCTCTTTGGAGCTCCCTATGCACCAGACCCTGGACTTGATCTCGGGTGACAGGATCATGTCAGTGTGTGCCCCAGGGGGTGACACCATCCCTTGAGGTGGTTCCACCTGAAAGTAATGCAGGACCAGTAGATGAGGATGCCCCAGGGTGGTTCCCACATGTGATGGGGCCTGTTAACATGGCCAGATGAGGTGGGAGAGGTGGTTCTGCTGGCAACTGTTCCCTAAACAAGCTATTGTGTCACTGTTATAGAACATATGTGGGTAGTAATAGTCCACCCATTCCTGGATCAGGTCCAACAGCCTGCATAGATATCCCCAATAACACATAACAACAGATGTGCAGAAATCACACAGCAAACAGACCAAATGCATATATGGAACCATAGTGGCCCTTACAATGGCATATGGGTGACATTGTCCATAACACGCCAGCAATGATAGTGACCCCACAGGGAACATGGCTTCAAACACATAGCACAAAGTGTGGTACGATACAATTTATGTCCCAATGGTAGGTATGCTGTAGCCATACCTATTGAGTTGTGTGATCAGATTGTTGTAGCAGATATGGTGAGGAGAGACAGAAATGTGTATTAAGAACTATGATAACCTTGGTGTATGAGCTGCTCAGACCTGTTTCCATCTTTATGTCTTTCAGGCAAGATGTCGCATGGCAGACTACGTGTCTCTTCAGTGGATGAAAATAAGGTCATCATCACACACCTGGTACAGCACTACAAGGTGTAGTTCAGCAGAACAGCCCATGAGCAGCAGGAGCAGAATGATCCTGTCCACAGGGTCAATGATGTTGGCCTGCATAACTGCAGTTATGTGCAGGTCTGGCATCATTGCAATGACCTACTTCGCAATGCCCATCGCTGTGCTGCTGCAGTCCGGGGGGAATCACCTTGCAATGAGGGGGTCATGCCATCCATCCCCCCGACATGTGTTGAGGAGCTCCTGGCCAGCCTCATGGCTCCTGCCTGCCCACACACGCAAAAACTGGTGGAGGGTATAATGGAGGTGGGTGCTGCCCACACACAAGCAGAGGATTGTGCAGGTAAGGCCACAGGGCACATCAGTAGACCACTGTTGTGTATTCATCCACATCTGTACAGGTAGGTCATGCTTATGTGAGATGACATATATATAGTCTGTTGCTGTGTAGTAGTAATAAACAGATGTGCATAAGCTGTAGTATTGTGGACTTGTACTGTCGATGTACTTTAATGCTGCACCCACCCTGTACCAATGCCACAGTTGTGGCTACTGGCATCACATGTCTCACACACTTATGTAGGTCCCTCTGGTATACCTCCAAGGCAGCAGCCTGTAGCTGGTGAGTATGTTTTTAGTTCAAGCTTGCCAATATACCGGTCATGTTATGGCTATGGTATATTCCATGCATATATTTAACACAACTACCCATAATGCATGCCGTACATGTTCACGTATTGTTGCTGTTAACTGCACTGCATCACAGTGGTGACCATGATAGTGTATCTGAAGGGTATGTCAGACTTCTACAAAATAAATAACATCCTGTCACTGCAAAATGTGTCCACAGAGAATAACATAATGGTGGGACAAATGGACTATAGTAGGGACATGTGTAAAACATCACCCTTATACAGTCCTACAACAGTGTATATACCAGTATTACAATGGCAACTGTTGCAGATCTACACTATGGCATATCATAATACTGCAGTCCACAACCCTTAAAACCTGCAATGTGGTCACAACATGAGCAATGAGTGTGTAATATGGAATTGTATGTTAAGGCAGCAAATATGAGGAATACATACCTTCACAAATACTGGAAGCATATGTGTGCACACACTCCAGATTAAATATAGTGAAAGCAGCTGTCGAGGTACTGACTGCATGCAATTGTCAGGGAAATGCACCTTCCATTAAGTACATGTCCCCCAGTGTCACACCAAGTATTGGTCTGCTGTCCAAGACATTTGGCCATCAGATGTGCACACATACCTGCAACAGAGGCAGCTGTGGCTTTTACACATCGTACATGACATGATGCTGGCCCCATACCCAACAGGTAGCACCCATAAGCTGGATATGTAGCCTTACCTCACCATTGCATATATCAAAGCAACCAGTGCAGGCAGTCATTTATGTATCAAGGATGTATAGAACAGGAATGATGTAGGAAATAAACAGATGGTCATCCAAGACAGATGATGTCACAAGTAGAAAACTGGTCATGTGCACTGCCTAGTAACATGCCATAACACTGAGGGGGTTGCAGGAATGTCTAGCAAGTACTGGTTGTGTAGTACCCATGTCAGCAACTGCCTGGACTCTGCAAACATGTGCTCTATGGATTAGGGTAATCAGATGTGTCATTTGTACCACAGGAAACATCAGCCAGGCCTCTCTACAGGTATCATATGCATAACAGAGGAGGTCCCCAAAAGTCATCCATTGCAATGTGTACCATGACCATGTTGGAAACCTACAGACAATATCACGTAAGATACATGTGCTGCACAACCAACACCTCACCCCACCTCAGGCCCACCATCCCCATCTGTACCGTGCCAGTGTACACCTGTATGTTTGCCATTCATTAGCTTGGAATAGGCTGTTAAACATGGTGTTCAGTGTTTGGGACAATGCAAACTGACACACATGTGTAGGTTATAGTTGTAAAGCATCTGCAAAAAGGCTGAAGGTGGGGAGGGTGTGCCATCATGACACACCAGTGCACTGCAGCCATCAGGGATCCACAGGATGCTATGAATGGCTGTATCTGCACACAGTTAGGGTCAGGAACTGTGGCAAACATAACCCTGACTCCACCACAATAGTGACGGCAGTGTGTGAACTCCAAGGGATGTGCACATGAGTTGACCTTGCAATCATGCAGTGTTGGGGGAAATGTGTAGAGCAGACTGACCATATACTGGCAAATGCAGATGGCCCATGCTAGTATACCCCTGTCAGGAATAGTGATTGCTGTGGTACACATAACAGTAAGAGCAACAAACCGTCATGATAATGGCATGCACACATATGCACCCACGAAGTGTATGCATATGTGTGCAAACATATGCACCCATGAAGTGTATGCATCTCAGTCAGCATCAGCACATCTAACACATTTGTTAGACATTGCATTTGACTGTACAGGACATATGTCACATATCAGGCTCATGTAATGTTAACATATGCAGTAATGTGGTCCCATGTCATATCAAGAAAAAGGGTGTCATATCAATAAGGGTGTGTACAGTCCCCATAGCCATGGTAAGGTTTGATGGTTGTCAGTGTAATAGTATTGCATTGGTCATACATGCACCGCTGATGATGACATCTGTAAATCAGACATCAGGCATTCACAAATGATGTCTGTCCACATATCATCCCAGGTATGTGTCAGACAAACACATAGGGGCTGTGAGCATTACAGCAGACATAACTGACACAGTAATACACATTCAGCAATGGTGTGTACACCTGTGAGGTATGGTGCACAGTACATGGCAGAGTGCAGAACAGGTGCACAGCAATACTGTGTACATGGGTGCAGTGTTTTCCAGGGGAAAGGGCATCACCTACTAACACAGCCCATGTATCACACACATGTATACTGTTGCTAGCATGGATTGACTATAGTTGCACTGCATGCTGTTGAGTACCATATGTTATGCATGTTGATAGATGGGTAATGGGAGGTCTGTGTGTACTATCTTTGTGCAACCTCACCTCTAGGTGTGTGTGTGGAGGGGTGGGGGGTTATTTTGTCTGTAAGTGCAATCCTGTGGAGTGGATGAGGGGGTGATGCATGCAGGATGTGTGTGTGTGTGTGTGTGTGTGTGTGTGTGTGTGTGTGTGTGTGTGTGTGTGTGTGTGTGTGTGTGTGTGTGTGTGTTTGTGTGGGTGTCCATATATGCACATGTGTGATTGTGGGGCTGTTCATACATCAGTACTTCCCTTTGGAATCGTGCAGTACATGGACATGGACTGACACATGAGACACCAGGAATACTTGTCTGATATGTAATCTTAGGACAGATGATAGTATAATAAGGTCTGTAGTATGGAACATGCATTAGGATGGAAACTAGACACCAGGTATACTGTTAAAATTGCAATCAGCAGAAAGGTGAAAGACTACCCACGTATGCAACACTACAGATGCACTGGGAAATTACTAGACAACACCAGGGAGTGTATCCATATATTACTGTTGTCCACATAATAAGTTGATTGAGCAACAAATCTTGCATCTATTGAGCAATAGTTATGTATGACACTCCAGTGCGTGACATTATTAAGTGACCGTAATAGCCCCATGCATATGGGGGTCATGCTCATGATGTCTGTAGATACCCAGGGTGAACACTGGATGACAGCAGTGAGTACTTGTAAAACCTACTCCATTCAAGTCAAAGAGGCAATAGAGTAACAGGTCATATTTTGTGATCACTTGTCAAGGCAATTAGAAGAATGATATGTTAGTGAATGGTATTAATGAGTGTATGTTTCCAAGTATGATGCAGGATGGGGAACCTACGTGAATAAACTAAGGAGTCTGTAAACTCAGGGACAGGTAGGTATTATGGTGGAATGTCAGTGTGTGTGTGTGTGTGTGTGTGTGTGTGTGTGTGTGTGTGTGTGTGTGTGTGTGTGTGTGTGTGTGTGTGTGTGTGTGTGTGTGTGTGTGTGTGTGTGTGTGTGTGTGTGTGTGTGTGTGTGTGTGTGTATGTGTGTATGTGTGTACTGTTAAGCAATGCCATACAGGTCTTAAATTGCATTTCTTGTTTTCCCCTCACAGGTGGTGAGGTGGGTCAAGGTCCCTCCTGTATGCAATCTGATGTTGGTGCCCATACAGACACTGAAAATGATGATAAGTGTGTTGAGGCACAGGCAGGGTTGTCAGAGGCCAAAACTGCACCATCATTTGACATCTCCATGTTATCCACCCCATCTCCGCGCACAGTCACAGTGCCTATAGATACCCCATCACCAGTGGTCATAGCAGAGGGACAGTTGGCAGTTGGTGGCAGTGCACAGGGCAGTGTGGTATCCATGGCTGCTGTGTCTGGACACAGCATGAATAGCCGGATGTCCAGCAGGGCACCACATAGGCAGATGTACCGGAGTGCTCGTGGGATAGCCACTGGTCATTGTGCCCCAGGCAGAAGTGCCAAATCTGGTACCACCAGATGGTACCACCAGATGCATGTTTCAGGCTGTCATGGGGGTGCAGGCAAGTATGGAACTGTACACCAGATAGAGTCTGAGGCTGCAGAGGGCTGCTTTTTCATCTGTAAGTGACAACATCCATGATCTTGGAGGTGCCCTCCATGATCATACAGAGGTCATGGATAGACGGTTGGGTGAGATGGTGGGCATCACTGACCTTGGATTGTCCATGCTAGAGGATGTGATGGGAGTGGGTTGATGGCCGCGTGGACGTAGGTCAGCAACACCAACATCTGGTGGTCAACATGGATGCGCAAGGACACCAAGCTGCTCCCGTAGTGGCAGTACCAGCCCCAGCACTGTGGGGGGGGGTGCTGTCTACACCACACCACAGCAGGCCACATGCATGTGGCCCTGGCTAGTCCCTGGAGGGACCTGGTTCCAGCAGATATATGTCATCATCAAGGGAGAGTAGCCTATCGAAGCCTGTACCTGGATGTGCCCGTGGAATCCCTGGCAGGCACAGTCCACGTGTCTGTGGCCAGAGGTGGTGAACTGCACACCCTGCCAGGTATTCTCTGCAGCTGTCCAAGAAACACCTTTATAGGGCAGCCACATTGCAGAACTGTGTGCATGCATACCCACACAATATACAAACACACCTAGGGCAACCCTATACCTACACACACCACATCACCATGCCCATATCAGTAACTTACACCCCTCACTCACACACATGGTGTCAAATGTATGGCCCACCCTAGGTCTCTAGCAAACAAACAACACACCCTGTGTATATGACTATACCTTTGCCACATCCCTGTCATCCATAGCATTGATGCTGGGATAGACTAATATGGGTCTGATGCACACGTTAACTGTACTACATTGTACCACTGTAGTGCTGTGTAACATGTTGTCAGCAGTAATGTTAATTGCTTACATGCAAGGTAGTGTAGCTGTCCAGCCATTATGCATTATAGCTGTTAGTAACACTGAGTGATTGTGGTTTCCATAATGTTATCCATTTGTGTTGTAGGTGTACATGTGTCAGCAGGAGATTTGTCTGCTGTCATATCTCACAAGGGGTATGGCACTGTGATGACACCATGGCTGTGCCATATCCTGGGTACAGTTAAACACGTCACAGGTCTGTATAACAGTTACTGCCTGTGCCACATTGACAGATGACCCCCTGGGAAATGTATATTCAGCAATATCGAGTAAATCCCTCCACATACACGCACACTCTTACCTGGCAACACTTGGACTAGATCCCTACCTAGGCATGTAGTGTGACTGATGTGTGTGGTTTAAATAGCACACACCACATAGCGTTTAGGATGAGGTGTGTTCCAGGTTACATGTTACATGCAGAACATCACAGGCATGTACAGCATGGTAATGGGGGATGAAATGGTTGTATATAGACAATACATAGTGTGACATATCGTCATGTACACATTAACAAAAACATAACAGGCAGACACACACCTGAAAGACCTGGGCATATCAGTGCTAACTAACTCATCAGTGCGTCCAATGTGTTACAGGTAGGCTTCACACAGCACATGCATAACTGGGCTGGATAGTGTTATCAGTTACCTGTATGGCTGATGGTGACAGTAATCACCATACAGTGGTACATGGGACGTGTACCAGGGTACCATGGTGTAATGACAGTATACCCAGCACCCACACACCACTGTGGATATTGTATGCACTGGAACCCATGATGACACTCTGACATACCCACCATCACACATTGACCAGGACTGCAATACAACCCCTTGTCCATCACAAGAGTGCTACTACAGGGATATGCATCTAATGCACATGCCACAGGCATAGTAGGGTGATGCATTGCCATGCCTCTCCAATGGGCAGCAACATCACTTTCCCTAATACTGTGTGGCAATGCATATTGTAATAGGAGTATGTGGCCTCAAAATGCTGTACCCTACATATACTCTCACATGCACACATACAGACACTTGCCAGAACTCAGTGGGTATCCCATGCCTATCAACCCATTTGTTCAACAGTGTTGTGCGGGTACTGCATGGCTCAGGTAGCCTTTAGGGAGAGGATCATAACAAGGTACATTTAATGGCCAGTACATAAACAGCCACATTTAACTATGGCAATGGGTGTTGCGGTGAGTGTGAAGGGCCTTAGTGTATTCCCAACTACAGGTGTACTAACACACAGACACTGATATCCTCAGTAATGCACACATACACATTTGTCAGTAATGGGGTGCATCACTGCTGGTGGTTATAGGTGTGTACCTGGCTACTGTCCATGGAGAGATGAGAAGTATAGGAGATTTGTGTACAGTGGTATCATGCCACCTGCCATGCACCAGCAGGAAAACTACCTACAGACACCACTGTGATAACCCTCAATGTGACAGTGACATGCATCAGCCAATCCACTGGGTGCTTCCTGCAAATGGTCAGTGAGGTGCAACAGTTCATATGTGTGCAACATGTATTACAACACATGGTTAGTGTCTGTGTTGGAGACCTGTACCCAAGCATGTTCTGTTGACTGTGGTAGTTTAGTGGAGGTACCCTTGACATGTGGTGCATAAAGGGTTTTGTCTCCTATTGTGCCAGTTATAACACAGCTGGGCAAACATGTCAGTGTCAATCAAGCATAGGTTGCCTGTACATATCCAAGCTGGATACCTGACATCTGCACATCTGTACAGGGACTGACAGACATCAGCTTGCCAACTAGCTGTGCAGTAGGATGAATGTGTTGACAGACAGACATCTGACACTGATAGGTATGCCATTACTACATGTTGGCAGTCCTCACTGACATGTGCTATGCAGACAGTAGTCTACAGTTAATTTCCACATGTCAGATCATTATCCAGTAGGAAATATATAATGTGACACAGCTCCAACACCAGGAACATGACATTGCGGATGCAAAGTCCATCTATTCATACAGGGGTGTTTGTTGCCAGTACTACAATAAGCAATCTACTCTTGCTTGGGAAAGCACTGTCAAAAGTAGTAGCATCATGATATACTACATGCCAGTGTGACTGCACATAACCTGGGATACTACCCTTGTATGTAACACAGTCACATGGATAAGAGTGTTGTATAGGTCATGTATACTTAAGTTTCCCAAACTGGAGACTCACACCCCTTGCTACTGTACTGTCAGCACATAGATGCATATTATGTACATGGCATTACATGCACCTATTGCAGATGTTGATACCCTGCTATGTTATCAGACTGGGATGTGAGGACAGGTTATCATGGCTGAGCCATGCTTAGCAGGTGTCAGCAATGCTGCAATATGACAGATAAGCACATTTGCGCACTGGTAAACGAAGCGCCCTAATGTTTAACCATACCTTAGCACTGCTTAGCTTCACTCAAACTTGCTCAAAACTTAAAGCTGCTCATAATTGCCTTAACCACTCTGTATCAAAACTTAAAGCTGCTCAAAATTGCCTTAACCACTCTGTATCCAAAAGCCCTTGTTCTGCCCAGCAACAAAATAAACAGCCCTTGAACCCAGGACCCTGTACACTACAGTCACAGCAGTTAACCACTATGCCATACCAGCAGTAAAGACAATTGTTGTTTTTCCAATACATCTGTCAGCAGACATATTGGATAGTATTGAACAATTGCTGTGAGTTCTAAAATTGTATAGTACATGTTAGTGATGTTACTGTTGCATCACACATGTTGTTATATCTAAATATACAGATATCAGATACATACGGTGTGATACATCTGGGAAGGTATACACAACAGTAATGTTTACACATGACAAGGATATAAATATAAACATATACATATATAGATATATGTCTACATGTACATACAATACACATATATACACAACCTCTTAGTGCAAGGGGATGTCATGTATGTATTGCAGGTATATATGTAGACTGTTGCTACTGTAACAGGGGTTGTCTTAACAGACATGTTGTGTGTGGGATGTCACATCTGCTATTGACATGTATGCCATCGGTTACTGACAGACATCCTAAGGACGTCATAGTACAGTACCACTGATAGGACAGTAATGATCCTGTGAACTACAGCAGAGATATGACCAATATACGTGGACTCTCTGGTCAGTTCAGAGGCATACACAGATCCCCTTAGTGAGAGACATGTGGACCAAGCCTGACAATGCGGATGTTAACAGCCATGTACATGGGTATATAACATAAATACTGGGCTACATATGCCCACACACATATTATGCATTCACGCACTCCTATCTGTCCTGACACATACTAATTGGTGGTGCAGAGCTCACATGGCCATATACTACCCAGTAGTTTGTGACATACATCTGCACAGCATCCCACCACTTTGTAAGAAACACACAACAGTTATGGTGGCCCAGCAGCAGTACTTCTTGCAAATATCTGGACATAACATCACACTGGGTAATTACACTAAGCTGCTAGGTATGTAACAAAGCACTGTGCAAACTACAGGGGGACTGCCACAAAACTGGCCTACATTTCGTATGGGGGAATACACATGTACCTGCAAAAATAGCAGGCTCTACAGGCATGTCACAGCACAGAGTAACAGACACCTGTGTGAAAGTGCATACCCACAACCAATGTGAACACAGCCACAGCCACATATGGTACTCAAGCTTAATATTACACTATATGGACTGTCTGATCTACACCATCCTCATATGTACCACTCACACACTGACCCTACTGGGTCATGACACAGTGTGGTCCAATACCTGTGTGTGGTATGGGACACGTGTGTGTTTGGCCCTACAAACATGTGAGCCAATAGGGTACCATACACTGGAGCAGAATGTAACATCAGATAGAACAGGACCAAGAACAATGACATCTACCACAGTCTGTACACAGGCCAAGGTACGTATTCACAATACACATACTGTTGACTATCATCATAAGTAGACAGACCCCACTACTGTACACCCAACCACAGAATGCCCAGGTTATGCCCTCAGAAATAACTCCTACTATACATAACTTGTCTAGCAGTCTGATATCTGGCTGGCTTGTTATCAGGTATGATGTCAACAAATAATTGTTTACAGAACATATGCAACACTTACTGCATTTTATATGTACAAAGGTTGACAGACTTGTGGCTGGAGTCACAAACACTGGGCCATTATTGGCATGTTGCTGTGATACCCTCATACATTTACTGTTGTAACACGGTTTGTCATGGCATATGTCCTATGAAGGATATGAAGTCAGTAACTCTCATGGCTGTTACCATGTACTATCTGCAATCTTCAGACTATGCTTCTGCAGTTCTAAGATAGATGATCTGTGAGTAACACAAGAAACATACAACTCCAAACATTGGCCAGTCTGCAGATATCCCTACAGGTGGGAGTTTCCTCAAACACATAACACTATCATGACAGATATTAAATCATGTAGACCAGCCATATTCACACAAACCCTGTTAAACCAACATTACTCCAAATGCAGAAGAGCAACACGTACATTCTGTAGTCATGTCTGGAACATCCACCTCCTTTTTGTTGGCCCGCCTCCACAGTGTATGTTGTTAGAGGTATATCCCACTACCATCTGTGATGCTGTTTGCCAAACACCAACATGAGGTCCTGTTCACAGTGAATGAAAAGGACCAACACCCACATGATGTTCCTAGTTATAGGAATGTGTTTTCATGCAATTGGCTATGGTAATGTTTCCACAACTGTTCCACATGCAATCAGCTAGTGGGGGACTGCAATTCATGCAGAGGCCATCAGCTGATCATGAGCATCACTTACAAAACACAAGCTGCTGCCATAGCAAAGCAGGTGTACTTCTCCACATCCACCAGGGGGGATTGAGAGAGACAGACAGAGACAAGGTAAGACAGGGAGGGTGTGGGAGAGTAAAACCTAAGCATGTCTGTGTCACACACTTACCAATATGGGGTTTTAAACCCCTGCCTGACTATGAATTGCTATCACATATCTATGTACTTTTTGCATGCGCCAAAGAGCATACATGTTGGGGAGCTGTCCAAAGGTATATTTGATGGTGAGTGGCATCTGCAACAGTGATAAAGGAGGGATAAGGTAGGTGTAGTAAACATGCCTGTCCACATGAACAGGTGTCAAGTTCGAAACGGCCACACTCTCTATGGGACACAAACACATTATCACAGTTGGCAGGGTTAGGATTAGACTTCCTAACTTGCTAGTTTGCCACAATACAGTAATACACGGGTATCACATGCACCACAGGAGTTAGCAGGATGATATATGGGCAAAGGGGTATGTCAAGGTGTCTGACATCAGAAGGCATGCTTCAGTAGGTCAGTGGCAGGTGTAGGGAGTGTGAATGGCATCCAAATCATTATACCCCCCCCCACACACACACACACACACACACACACACACACACACACACACACACACACACACACACACACACACACACACACACACACACACACACACACACACACACACACACACACACACACACACATAGGTTGCCAGTAGTGACATGCATGGGTGCATTGTTTCACAGGTATATAGTGGTTGACTGTGCCAGAAGGCTGCACAAGTCTATGTAAAAGGTATACTTTGGCATCAGGCCACAAGAAAATGGTCTGCAGTGTGGCACAGGTGTGTAGTGTCTGGATTGGCCCACAAAGGTGGGTATTGTATTCACCATCCAGTCATCTGGGTTACTATTGTGAGTGGTCAGTGCTATGCAATGCTTGCCATGGGTTACTATTGTGGGTGGTCATTGCTGTGCAATGCTTGCCATGTATGTGTTTTATAGTACATGATATGAACAGTATCTGGGATGTGCACATGTTCCACATGCATGTTCTGTGACAAATGAAAGTGTACAGGGGTGTCTGGGGCATATTGTGCGGACAGATTGTTATCATCAGATGTGCCATTCCTGGCATCATGTGGTGAAAACTGACAATGAACACCAGATTGACCCTGCACCTACATTGACTGCATGATACAGGTATTCACTGCTGTCAGTGGCATCTGTCCATACAGGGCATGTGTATAAGGCATGATATGTCCTTTGTGGGTTACATTTGCTGGCACTACAGTTGTTGCTGGCACCCAGTGGGGAACATAGTCAAGGAGCACTGTATGCAATTATGTGCCTATTGTGGGGATGGGACAGGGTGCCATGCCCTCTGTAGTCTGCTGCAATCGCACCATGGTTACTATCTGTGGGCAATATGCAGGTAGCTACCAACATAGTGGCTGTTGCCTAGCCGAGTGTGTTTTTGTATGAGACATGGGTGGAGAGTTTTCTCTGGGTAATACAAGGGTTGCCTAAAATGTTCACCAGGTCTTGATGTCACATGTAAGGGTATGGATTAAGGGCAATGGAAGTTGTAGTGACTGCGAATGGCCTCAAGAAAATTGCTTCCTACACCCACACACAAACATCCATGTTTGGGAATAGAACTCCTACCTAACTAGTACATCACACTACAGCATTATGTAGTTATGGGATGCATTACAGAGATTATTGGGCTACTCTTTCCCCAAAGGTGTATTTCAAAGTGAATGACATCAGCAGACTTGCCAAAGAAGGACAGTGGAGGTTGTAGTGACTGTGAATGGCCTCAAAAGCATTGCTCCCTACACAGACAAAGACACACACAAACATCCACACTTGCCTTGTCTGGGAATAGAACTCCTACCTAACTAGTGTATCACACTACAGCATTACGCAATTTCCGGACATGCAACAGAGATAACTGGGCTACTCCTTCCCCAAAGGTCTATTTCAAAGTGAATGATACCAGCAGACTTGCCAATGAAGGGCAATAAAGGTTGCAGTGACTGTGAATGACCTCAAAAGCATTGCTCCCTACATAGACAAACAAACACACAAACATCCACACTTGTCATGCCTGGGAATAGAACTCCTACCTAACTAGTATATCACACAACAGCATTATGCAGTTATAGAGTACACCACAGAGGTCACTGGGCTATTTTTTCCCCAAAGGTGTATTTCAAAGTGAATGACATCAGCAGGCTTGCAAAGCAGGGCAATGGAGATTGTAGTGACTGTGAATGGCCTCAAAAGCATTACTACCTACACAGACAAACAAACACACATGCAAACACACACACTCATCATGTCTCAGAGTGGAACTCCTACCTAACTAGTATATCACAATACAGCATTACATAGTTACAGGATATGCCATGGAGATTACTGGGCTACTCCTTCTCTAAAGCTGTATTTCAAAGTGAATGACATCAGCAACCTTGCCAAGGTTGGACAATGGACAGTGTAGTTCATATGTTCATATGGTCATACGTTGATACAAGGATATCAACCCTGGGGCATATACATGCCTAGACATGAAAATTCCCTGACTATGACTTCCCACAATATTTACTTCCTTGCACCCCTGTCTAGCAGGGCAGCTGACATGATCCCCGGGGTAAATTTCCTATCTCCCATCCAATTGTCCAAGTTCCTTTTGAAGAGGGCCAAAGAGGCACTGTGCTTGACATGTATGGGCAGTCTATTCCAGAGACTGGGGAGCCTCTGGGTCAGAAACACATCCCTCCTACATGTATTGTTCATTGTGATGACAGGATTTGGATCCCTGGAGCATCTGGCTGTGAGGTTTTGGAATTCTCTAAGTGTAGCACGTCCAACGGCTGTGGGTTTGACATGGCATGGTAATGTTAAGCAGAGATCACCTCTCAGAACACAGTACGTGATAGAGTATAGCTGGATGATTTTCAGATGGTCAACATAGGGCATCTGATTTAGGCCAGTGGTCATTTTGTGAGGGATGTCTGCAGCCTCTCTACTTGTTGCAGATATCTTGTGAGGTACATACGTAACAGGCCGTTGTAGTCTGTACTGGCTGTTCTGACAGATGACTACAATGGGACAATGGCCTCCTTTTCCTGGATGTAAAGCCCTTAGTAGGATGTGTGCCACATAGGTGGGTTTCCTGACTGTTGTGGCAATGTGATTATCAAGGGTGAGACCACTGTCCACCTGTGTCCCTAAGTCTGTTATCACCCTTTAGGTGTTTAGTGTACTGCCACCTATGTGGTACTTCACAGATACATGTCCCTTCACAATGGGGATAACTATATATTTCTTGGCATTTATTTTGAGGCCATGGCTGAAGCACCAAACATGTCTTTCTGTAAGGTCCTTATGTAGAATATCCACATCCTGTGGGGATTCAGTATTGGCTCCCAGTGTGTAGTCATCTGCGACCTTTGTTTGCCGGTATCCCTTACTTTTGTACTGTTCTTCAGAGCAGTAGATGCCAAACAAGGGCAGTGCCAGGACTGAACCCTAAGGTATTCCAACTGTCACTTGTCTGGGGCTTGGGTTGGTGTCACCTACATTTACAGTGTGAGTTCTATCAGTACAGCAGTTGGCAGACCATCTGTTGACATAGGGATTAATGATTCTAGATTGGGTGATGGTGTTGTAGGGCTTGGCAAGGTCCAGACAGGCTGTGTGAATCACCTTACCCTCATCCACAGCTCTGGAGATGGATTCACAGCTGTCATTCAGGTTGACATGACATGATCAGCCCTTCACAAACCCAACCTGGTTAGGGTCCAGTGTTTGCAGGTTGCCAATGCCTTTGTTTTTATTTCCATGATAATACATTCCATAGCCTTGCAGATCAGGCATGTCATACTGCTGGGGCTGTAGTTCACAGGATCCAAGGTGGATCCTCCCTTGTGGACTGGGATAACTGTAGCTGTGCACCACACAGTGGGCATGAAGCCTGAGGTGTGTCTATGATTAGACATGGCACATAGATGAGGTACCAGTTAGTATGTAGCTCATGTAGTACACAACCCATGATGATGTTGACTGATCCCATGGCTTCTGTTTTCATAGCTCTGTAGAGTGTGGTTTTTACCTATGTGGCCATTATTACTGGAATATGGCAAACTATCCATGCTGAGATGGGCCCTTTGGGGGTTGGGGGGTGCAGCTGGCATTGAATCGATCTGCCAGGATATTGGCAATATCCTTGGGAGCAGTATATTTAATACCATCCTGTTGTAGCTCAAAACAGTTCTGAGAATTGCCATTTAGATTCCTCACATAGCTATGGAACGGCTTGAAGTTGTCTTTGGCATCTTTGGCTATATTATGTTCATAACTAGCTTTGATGGATGTTATGAGGGATCTTTACCTCTTACTGTAGCTGGTAAGGGAGTATTTTGCATCCTGGAAATCCCCCCATTTCTGCAACAATTTTCTCCTTTTGTTGTACAGTATGTTTATGGCAGGGGTCCACCACATTGGCTTCATTTGCTTGGTGGGAAGCGTTTTGGTTCAATATTGGATTGAACAATTCATGCACAAGTGGATGTGCTCGTACAGTGCCTTCGTGTATGATTCAGTAGTCATCCTTTCAGTTTCCATCTGCATGGGTGCCATGAAGTTAGTCACGTCTGACGTGTAGCTTGGCATTGGCTTTGGAGATGTGTGCTACAGAAGCTACCTTACTGGGGTGATGGTGGGATGTTGATGTTAAGGGTGATTAGCTCATGGGCAGACCTGACCAATGAAGGGTGCCCATAGGATTGGTGCATTGATTTCTCATGTTGGTAACGATCAGGTCTTGGATATTTGAGTCCTTGGTGGGACTATGGGTTACTTGATTCAGGGCATTGGGAAGCATGACTTCCAAGAACCTTTGGGCACATGTGTTGGTACACAAGCAGTTTTCCCAGTTAATGGCAGGGCAGTGTAAGTTGCCCAGTATTAGGATGTTTGCTTGTATCATAATATTTCACAATATGTTTCAAAAGCTGTAGTCGGAATCATGTGGCATGGTGGGGTATCTGTACCAAGCTATATCATTTGGAATGCAGTCTAACCTACTGTTAGTTGCACTGGGGGCATTTCAGACACATTCCATTGGGCAAGTAGCCTGTGGTGTAAATATCCTTGGCGAATATGGACACTCCTCCACCTTTATTGTTTTGGTCCTAGTTTGGTGGCCAACAGGTGTGGTGAGAGCTTTACCTGGTTTGCAGGGGTGCTCTCTGAAGGCTTGGATCAGGTCTCTGTTATTGCACAGTTAAATGTGAATGGCCAAAAAAATGGATTCCTACACACATACACAGTTTCCATGTCTGAGAATTGAACTCCTATCTAACTAGTATATCATGCTACAGGATTATGTAGTTATAGGACACACCACAAAGATTACTGTGCTACTCCCTCGCCAAAGGTGCATTTCAAAGTGAATGACATCAGCAGGCTTGCCAATGAAGGGCAATAGAGGTTGTAGTGACTTGAATAGCCTCAAAAGCATTGCTCCCTACACAGACAAACACACAAGCATCCACACTTGCCATGTCTGGGAATAGAATTGCTACCTAACTAGTTTATCACACTACAGCATTATGGAGTTAAAGGACACGCCACATAGAATATTGGGCTAGTCCTTCCCCAAAGGTGCATTTCAAACTGAATGACATCAGCAGGCTTGCCAAAGCAGGGCAGTGGAGGTTGTAGTGACTGTAAATGGCCTGAAAAGCATTGCACCCTACACAAACAAGCAAACACACACACACAGCCACATCTGGGAATAGAATTCCTTCCTAGCTAGTTTTTCACACTACAGCATTGCACAGTTATAGGACATGCCACAAAGATTACTGGATTACTTCTTCCCCAAAGGTGTATTTCAAACTGAATGACATCAGCAGGCTTGCCAAAGTAGGGCAGTGGAGGTTGTAGTGACTGTGAATGGCCTGAAAAGCATTGCACCCTACACAGACAAGCAATCACACACACGCACACACACACACAGCCACATCTGGGAATAGAATTCCTTCCTAGCTAGTTTTTCACACTACAGCATTACACAGTTATAGGGCATGCCACAAAGATTACTGGATTACTTCTTCCCCAAATGTGTATTTCAAAGTGAATGACATCAGAAGGCTTGGCAAAGAAAGGCAACTGAGTTTGTAGTGACTGTGAATGGCCTCAAAAGCATTGCTCCCTACACAGACAAACAAACATTCACACTTGCCATGTGTGGGAATAGAACTCCTACCTAACTAGTTTATCACACTACAGCATTACACAGTTATAGGATGCACCTCAGAGATTACTAGGCTACCTTTTCCCCAAAGGTGTATTTCAAACTGAATGACATCAGCAGGCTTGCCAAAGTAGGGCAATGGAGGTTGCAGTGACTGTGAATGACCTCAAAAGTGTTGCGCCTTACACAGCCAAACAAACACACTTGCCATGTCCAGGAAAAGAACTTAGACTTAACTTGTTTATCACACTTTATTACACAGTTACAGAATGCACCACAGATATTCCTGGGCTACTCTTCTCCAAAGGTGTATTTCAAAGTGAATGACATCAGCAGCCCTGCCAACATAGGGCAGCTGAAATTGTAGTGAGTGTGACTACCCTAAAAAGCATTGATCCCTACACAGACAAACACACCCACATATTTACCATCTCTGGGATAAGAATGCCTACCTAATTAGTGCATCACACTACAGCATTACGCAGTTATAAGACACACCATGAAATTATTGGGCGACAACTTCCCCATAAGGTGTATTTCAAAATGAATGACATCAGCAGCCCTGCCAAATTAGGGCATTTGAAATTGTAGTGAGTGTGACTGGCATAAAAAGCATTGATCCCTACATAGACAAACAAACACATGTCACATCTGGGATTAGAACTCCTACATCACACTACAACATTATGCAATCATAGGATGCACCGCAGAGATTACTGGGCTACTACTTCCCCAAAGGCATATTTCAAGGTGAAGACATCAGCAGGCTTGCCATAATAGGGAAATGGAGAGTGCAGTGTGTGTGCACGGGCCACCATATCCCATTCATCTAGAGGCAGACACACAACACTCAGACACACACAGTTTTATATTCCACAGGTATGTGTATACAATTGCTAGGTGACTACTGACTTGTACAGTCATGTTACACAGTTAGCACAGCACCACAGACACTATAGTGCTGAGGGATACAAGAGGCAAATGTCTACGGTGATTGACATTTTCACAACATATGGTTTTAGCCAATTGGATGTGTGCTGGGTGGAGAGGCCACATGATGGGATGCTCTTTGTCTCTGTCACTCTCTTTCACACATCTATTTATATGCAATTTTGGCCCATTATAGTGCATTGTCCTTGGATATATATATATATATATATATATATATATATATATATATATATATATATATGTATGTATTTCTATACAAAGCATGACTGGTGTGTACTGAGGAGTGTATACACTAACATCTGCGACTGTCAGATATGCATGGTCCACTGTTGTTGCCAGACATGGGCTTCATTTCTGTAAGTGTGAGAGCATGACTAGTATGACCTTTTGTATTGAATGTGGGAATCCCTTCCAGGTAGATTGTACTCTAGTGCAGACTTTTGTGTTCTACATCTACAGCTAGCAAACTGTTTCTGCAGGATATCTGTAGATCGTTTGACAATATGGGGTCAAAATGGGCAAAGGATAGTGAGTTACTGTAGGTAATTGTGTCTGTGCTGCTTCTGCTACATGGTTCTGGTGTTAGCAGAGATATTCAGACATATGTACTGTTTTAGACTGTGATGTATTATTTCATCAAGTACTGTCAGGTATAAATATTTGCTTGCAGTCATGTCCTGGAGAACACTGGGTGAATGCAGCTGTGTCCAGTAATGTGGTCAGCAGCCTGCATTTTCTTGCACAACCATGCCATTCTGGAGGGGAAGCTGCAGACACTTGCTGCTGGGTCTGTATAAATGATTCAGCACCTTGGTACAGTGGTGGCAGAAGATCCCATACTTATACATCCATTCACATATCCTGCTGTGGCCATACCTCACAGCTGTACAGATTCACACAGGTTGCCCAAAGGCAGGGGTCATCATTCTGGACATTACCCCTTCACATTGAGGTTTACGAGCAGGTTTGTTGCCACCCATTCTTGTGTTTGCAGCCAGGGATAGTATGTGCATATGGCTGAGTTTTGGACTTCACACACTCCATGCCGCTCATGCTCCCACCCCCCCCTATTATTCTATAATTTCATGCATTATGCAAACATTATCTGATATGTTCCCTATAGTTATCACCAAATCCCAACAGTAATTTGGTGCTGGTCCACAGTTCATGCAGTAGGATATGGTGGACATGTTATTGTGATTTGTCCACATATCCTTGTATTTGGGTTCTGTGGACTGTGTTATGTTGTTATTTGGGAGTCCATGACATAACATATATTGGCAGTACAGGTGAAATACAGGTAGTGATGCAGGCCAGCTATACAGGTCATTGCATTCTGTCACTCCTATAGTCCCAGACTGCAGTACACTATATTCCCCTGGGGTGAGAGGGTAGGTGTGCAAGGTGTGCATGCCAATACTTTCTGTCATTATTGATCCAGTGGTGTGGATGCTGGCAGGGTGCTGCTTATAGCTAGGGACACACCTGCATGGGACACCTGTTCTGCATGCTGCATTCTTTCGCAATTGCCATACAGAGGTGGGGGTCATATTGTATCCATTCCCAACAGCAAGGATAAGAATGGAGAGGTACCTGTGAGTGGTGGTGGGGTGAGCTGGGTGCATGTGTGCTATGGACACTATCTGCATCTGACTCACAAATATGCATGGGGCATTCCACTTATTCTGGCTTGTGCAGGGACATCAGCTGTTCCTCAATACTTCATTCCTATGACCTTTGTGGTCTGCCAGTGTTTGGCCAGACAGCATCGGTATTCCCTACTACAAGCCCAAATAATGTGCTGTAAACCTGTATGTACAATTCCAAGGGTGTGTCCATTTGACAGTTACAAATTATACACTGTCTGGGTTACTTACCTTTGTGTACTGCTTGTATGTCTGGGCCGACATTCATGCCATGTCCATCTTTCAGATGGTGACACATATTACTTCCAAACATTTACTATGGCTTACTGCTGGAATGTGTTTTGCTGGGAAGCATTGTGTTTGGCACTGCAGTTGTGCGAACTTGGCCCTGTCATCGGCAGTACTGGTCAATGGCCACGGGGACAAACCTCACCATGCATACATGCTGACCACTCTCACACAATATATGACACACACCAACCTAACACACACAGACCTGCATATTGTACATATGCTACAATCTATCCTGCTACCTTGGCCAGCTCAGGTAATCTGTGTTCCACTGTTATTATACCTATATATACATGTTACTACATTTCTACATAGGATTGGGTGGGGGCACACCTGACTGTTACTACATTTCTACATAGGATTGGGGGGGCACACCTTACTATTACTACATTTCTGCAGAGGATTGTGGCAGCACACCTGACTATTACTACATTTCTACATGGGATTGGGGGGGGCACACCTGACTGTTACTACATTTCTACATAGGATTGGTGGGGGCACACCTGAATGTTATTACATGTCTACATGGGATTTGAGGGGGGCACACCTTACTGTTACTACATTTCTACATAGGATTGGGGGGCACACCTGACACTTGTGCATATTTGCTATGACTGTAGTGGTGTTTCAGGTACTCCATTTCATTCTGTATTCTAACATATCATGCTGACTAGAGGCATATCAGTGTACTACAGGTCCTAGGTTTGATTGACCTACATTTCAGTTTCTGACTTCTTACCCTTCAGAACTAACATCTCACTGCCTCACCTGTTATAGTCTGTCTGTGTATGTCTGGGGGGATGTTCTCCATAGCCATCAATCAAAGGCCTTAGCACATCCTTTGTTTGTGTTTGTCTATATCTGTCCTGCTGGCTGAGACTGTTGGGCATGTGAGCCTCCCTGACTGGCATGTATGTGTCCTATGGACACACATGTGACCCAGCCCATTTCCTGCAGTGTGTTTTGTCACTTTGTCTAGTACTGGCTACTATGGTGACACCAGTATTTGTTACCACTCTCATGCGGCCACTAGAGGTGTCTACTATCTCCTGGCATCCCATTCAGCCACCTGATTCTCTTGCATGCTCACATCCATACAATAGATACAAGTAACAAGACATACTACTCTATTCGTCAATTGGTAGGAAAAGTGACATACCTTGTGATCGTGCCAGTATTGAGGATGGTGCTGGAGGGCTGACTATGTCAGATGCACATAGCAGACTCCCTATACATGGTTAAGCACAGGTAGTGTCATGTTTGGCATCCCTTTTACTGTATGTGAGAGTCAAAGAGAGGTGTCATTCCCTGAGTCCCTACTGTGTCAGTGTATGTGCTATGCATTGCCTCTTTGCCAAGGCCTGGGCATACTGGGCACACCTCCTTCTGCCTACTGGAGCAGGGTCAGGTTGTTCCTCCTCCGAGTCACTCTGTGCCTGTGCAGGCTTTGGCAATGGTGGGGGGGGGGGCTGTGTGGCCCTGCCCCATGCTGTTCCTGCTGCAGCTGTTTCCGGAGGATCTTACAATGGCAATTTGGGTACATGTAGCTGGTGAGTACTGCAAGGTTCCACCAGATGTGTCCAGGCACCGAATCCATGACTTGAACATTCCAAACACACACTCTATTATGATTCTGGTCTGTGCGTGTGCCTCATTATAGAGTTCTCTTTCGTGTGTGTGTGTGCATTTCTGATGGGTGTCATCAGCCACAGCTCCAGTGCGTAACCAGCATTCTCCACTAGGTGAATGTAAGGGATGTCCCTGTGAAGGCTGCCAGCCTAGCCAGATAGAATATTATAGATAATTCTATAATTTGTAAATATTAATGCAAGACACAGGCTTGTTGTCTTACATGGACAAACTGCTGTTAGATATAGAACTGAAAAAAATGTCACAACAGTGCTCTCTGCTGGCCAAGTAAAACATGTTGTTACCCTTTGATCTAAAGTCGGCTACTCTGCCTGTCTTAATGAAGACATTCTTTCTATTGTTTTAACCAAGAGTTAAATTGCTAGATTTAAACATGCAAATGTATTTTTATTACTCTGCCTCCTGACCAGCTGCAAGATAACAAAAGGAGATGTTAGGAATGTAAATGTAGTTTCTGTTAACCTGAGAACCCAGGGAAGTGTGAAGAATGATGTAATGGGAACCAGGAATGTGATTTTTTTAAAACAGAGAGAATCAGAGATTATTAAACATTTTTGTCTTGACAATCCAACTCAGCACTGTCTTGCTCTAAATGCAAGTTTATCTTAGACTTGTGTTTTCTCTTAGAAATAGCTAGAAACTAGAAAGATTAGACTAAGTGTTTTTCTATGATGTCAGAATTGTACTACTGAATTATTTTATGTATTTCTCTGTGATCTCTGAACTCTTGACTAGCACTGTGTAGTAAGAAGTATTGTCTTGTGTTTTTATTATTAATTAGTAAATATTTTTAAACCCTTTTTAATTGTGGCTGCTTTGTGTAGACATAATTTAAGCTCTTAAGAGAACTTGCATGCCTTTGGTAAATTGTACAAATCCACTCTAATAGCTTTAGCCCTGAGATATACTACCAATTAGATAATAATATTGCACAATAATAATTGGACACCCTTTTAAGGGCCTTTGAGTAGCTGATAAATATTAGCTGGTTGGTGGCAGTGATTTCTACCTATAATCTAGGTAAAAGGAGCACAACTGGAGAACCTGTGCCAGCCTACCCCAGAAGTGTTTGTGTGGTTGTATAAACTCTTATCTCAAAGTGTGTGTATGTCAGCTACTTGGCCAGGGACACGAAGCACTGGTTGGACATAGTGGGTGCTGGAGATTTTAGCTTGCCTAGCTGGCTGAGATCTGAACCATATAGCTGTGCCAGTGTGGAGTCTTATTGGGGACCTGGAGAGCAAGGGAGTGACCAGCCCCAGACTGACTGTGATCTCTGTGTGCTCTTAAGGGAAATTGCACTTTACTGTGTGTATTTGTTATCCTTTCCATCTATATGAGACGCCCCTCACTGGTGTAGTGGTGAGGATTGAGGCTCCTTGATTGCTGGGCCATGGCATGGGTGTCACAGTCCCTATTGACAAATCTCTGGTACAGCTGCATCAGATGCCAGATGTGGGAGTTGTGATAGCTTCCAGAGCAGCCAGCACACACATTCATTATAATGCCCTGGGCATCACACATGACCTGGGAGTTGATGGAGGGGAAGACCTTGCTCTTGATGTAGACCCTACCCCACTCACTGGGTGGTATGTGCGTGAAGTCTATAGCACCCACTACCTCAGGGTATTCTGCTATTTGGTGGAAGAGATGCATATTGTTGGCCAGCACCTCACGGGTATTGTGGAAATATATGTGCTTACCGACATGTACTGACATGGCATCCAGGAACTTGTGGAATACCCTGGATGCTGATGCCTGTGAGATCCCCATGATATCCCCAGCTGACCTCTGGAAGGTACCTGTGGCTAGTATTCTTAGGCCTACACATACCTTGTTATCCACTGAGATGGGTTCCTCTCTGTTGGTTCTGTGTGTGAGGTGTGGCTGGCACAGCTCAATAATTTGCTATAGGAGGTCCCTGTCCACCCTGTAGTGCTACACTATCTCCAGCTCTTGTAGCCCCTGTAGGTTACCCTGGGTCTATACACTCTTCTCCTTCTTCTCACTGTGGGTTGGTCGACAGCATTCTCATCCTCACTACCCTCAGCCTCTTCCATAGGTTGATTTATGATAGCTGCTGCAGCCCATATCATTTTGTTGCATTTGTTTGGCAAAATTTCCCCTCTTGTGTACACCGGTGGTGTAGAGTATGTGAGAAAAAACAGAGGGAAAGGTGTTTGCATAGTTTATAGTGGTGTGTTGGGCTGGTCTGGTCTGGTCTGCTGCCTGTGTAATTGGATCATTCTGATACAGTTCACCTGCCATCTGTGCTAGTTCTCCTTGATTACCTTCTTACTGCTGTTTTCCCTTCCCATTGCCTTCCTGTTTAAGCCCAGGGGTGCACCATGCAAACACAGTGCTCAGATGTGCACAGACCTGCTATTTCCTGGTTTACTTTTTTTTTTACTTTAAAACATGGTGCACAGCGTGCACACCTGCTTAGGCAATGTAAAGTGTGCTTGGCAGCTTCAGACACACCCCCTTGCTTAAGTCTGCTAAGCTAAGGGCAAACCCAAGCCTCAGGGCTTCAATAAGCTTACAGTATGCCTGATACACCCCTCTATGATGTCAGCTAGCTCTTAGGCTTGCAACATGGTCTTTCTGCACCTACACGGTTGGGTGCAGGCTAGCCATGAGGGGGAATCTGGGATTCAGTATCATTCCCTTCATTTGCATAGGATTGCCTGCTACTGCATAGTTATAAGTCCCACACTGAGCCTTGCCTTTTAGCAACCACTGTTCACTGGCCATGTTGTCTTCTGCCTGCCATTGAGTATAATGGCAAGATAGTGATTTTGGATAAAATGCTTATTTCAGTTTTTTTTTATTTTCAGCCCGATCCCATTTGTGTGCCGCTGCCCTACGCTTAAGCAGCTGAAATTGGCTAAAAAAATCTAAGTTTTTTTTTTGTTTTGGCAACTGTTTTTTTATATATATTTGGCCATTGGCATGCTTTCAACATAATATACACCCTTTATTTGGAGCTGTCATTGCTCCGTTTTGTAGTTTGCATAAATGTACTCTGTTACTAATTGAGTACATTTCTGCAGACTACACTAGTCCTGCACGGCCAGCTGCCAGCTTCCTGGATCACAAATACACATCATTTGCATGTTTTTCAGCTGCAAATGGGGTAATTTGCATACAGGAGCTGTGTCCATGCAGGAATAGTGCAGGAGCACTCATGCATGTCCCTGGAGCTTGTTCCTAGATTGCACGGCAGCCATATTGCCTCCAGCATCTCCTGCACTACTCCTGCACACCACGCAGAGCTTGCTGAATCCAGGGGCTTGTCTCATGAATGCATTTGAAGTATATTTTCTCTGTTTATGTTTTGCAGAATAGTGTTCTGTTGTAGAAAGTATATCTGTGTGAGCTGAACTTACCATAACAGAAGATGTTCAACTGATCACTGCTCCAGCAGCCTTAGCTATATGGGTTTTATCCAGACAATGATATAACAGCTGGCCAGCTTCCAAAGTTTCAGAGCCCCTTCCATGCACCCAAAATGTCAAGCAGCTCAAGATGAGCTGACTAAAAAAGTTTGGATGCAAAGCCATTCACAACTTTGCTACCAGCAGAGAGAGGAAGGCTGAGCCCTGAAAGGACAATGCTAGGAATAAGAAAAAAATAAATGTGAAGAACGGAGTGGTCGGGTGGATCAAAAACAACTTCAAACACAATAATCCACCTTAGTAACCTCTGTAACCCTGAAAAAATATTCCGTAAATTGTATATCGAATGATTTTATTCAAAAATAAAAAATAAAAATAGGATAAAAATGGCTGAACACAGCCTGTAATACACTAACAGTTCCAATGAGGTAAAACCTTACAGTCAGATGAATTCAATCTGCAAGTAAAAGCAATGGTTAGAAAGTCTTGATTGACTGGAGTGCTGTTTGCTCAAAGTAGCTGCTCTCATTGCTCAGTAGCTGCAACTACATCAAGAAATGAAAGGTTAATATTGGCAGCCCAAGATAGTGTGATACGTACACGCTGGTTTACTAAGTCCATTGAACATCTGGGAGAAACAGACATATGTAGGTTTTGTGGAACCAAATTGGAAACAGTCACACCTTATTGCTGGTTGCGACTCTAATGGCAGAGGAACTGTATAATGACAGGCATAATAATGTGGCGAGACTGATAACACTGGAGATTGTGCAAACAATATGGTATCGAAGTGGCTGAAAAACACTGGAAACATGAACCACAGAGAATTATAGAAAATGATGAAGTTTACATCACATGGGATCACCCAATACCAATAGTCCAAAAGACAGATGCTAGTGACCTGAGCAGCAGAAGAAACTAAGTTATTTAGAGCATTTTTTTCTTCACAAGAAGAAACTGTAGCAAAAACATTCCTCAGACTTTTACAATATGCCAGAACAAACTTTATCACATGAACATGACAATTTAAAATTCTGAAAATCAAAGTTGCAGAACTATGTACTTTTTCTATACCTATCAATGAATGTTCCTGTCTTTATTAGAAAGAGTAGAATTAGAATTAATTAAGTACTTAGCAGTAGTGGAGTCAACTAATGCTGAAAACATGGAGACATTTTGTCAATAGACTCAGAGAGAAACATACCAGAAACTAAGCCCTCCTCCAAGTCTGAATGAAAAATTTGAGGACATAGCATTCTGACACAACAGGAAACCTTTGCTGCTGCCTCTCCCAGGACCAACAACAGTGGCTTTCTCTTACCACTAAGGGGACTCCTACAGCCACAAAAAAATGTGGCTAACCACCAGCCCATAGTGGCTGTAGGTGCTACATAAGAGGCACTTGGGGTAAAATATGAGTGGCCTAAGGTACAACAAATGGCAACAGCAGAGTCACCCACCTGCACCTGAGGCACATTGCTAGCCTGCCTTGGTGGCAAATACTATTTGCTTAACTTTTTTTTTGGTTAGAAAAAGTTCCAGATGTGGAACTGACAATCTGTTCCATAGCTAAACTGAAAATTATGCCTCTTTCCCTGGAAGGTAAGCAACAAATGCCAGTAAAATTATCAGTCCAGAGAAGTTACTTTTTGATAGATAAAAACACAGTAAAATGTCCTTTTAAAGATGATGGCAGTCCCACAATGGAAAATTAAACACAATTTCTCCACAGAAAATATGTTATCAATTATTTTACACTGCTTTAAAACTGACAGAAAAGAAAAGTACTCCATTTAAAAGTATATTACAGTCTCAAGACATTCCAGAAAACTCAACGCTCCTAACTTTAAAATAACTTTCCCTTAAGAGGAAAGTAATAAATCATCTGTTAAGTATAAGAAATGGATTTTTCCCCAAAGGCAACTTACCAACCAAGAGAAGAGAGCACAAACTGACTGCTAATCCTCAAAAGCCTCAGAGAAGCATACTCTTCAGTGGCATTAACGCTCTGAAGGTCTCCGGGACCAAGCTTGTCTTTTTGTCAGCTCTTCTTCAGCTGCTTGACAGTTTTGATGCATGGAAGGTGCCCTCAGTCTTCAGAAGATGGCTGGCTGTTATATCATTGGCATGGTATAACCCATATAGCTAAGGCTACTATAACAAAGATCAATATGAAGAACATTGTATACAATTATTGTTTGTTTAACTGAAATGTGTGAGGATCCAATCTTTTAATTTATGTTATGGCAAAGCATATATTCCAGAATATAGCTGTCAGCAAAAACCTTATGTGAAATAATTTTTTAAAATGTAAACATTTTGATAGAGTAGTTAAAACGTATGTACTGGTATGTGAATTGTATTAGAATGTAGGGGCAAGTGCCTCCATAGGCCATAGTAGCTGCATTTCATCATAAACTAGCTTATTATCAAAATGTTGTCAGAACCCTTGCTAAGCAAGTTTTTCAGTGCTGCACCATGAATTAAGTCTAAATAACTAATGTGGTCAGTTTTCATATTAAAATGAATGTAATCATTAGTGAGAGCCTGTCCTTAAATACAGTTTATAGTTTGAGATTTGTCAGGTCATAAAGGAAACTGATTTTTAGTTATTATACATTATACATTTTGCTAATAATAACCTGCCATTATTCATGTTATTGTACAGATTGTTGTAATAAATCCAGTGAATAAATGCCTATTTTTTGTGCCATATTTATTTGCATGTTATTTTCAATAGGTTTATTTCAAAGAAGGTGAGGGATATTTTTATGTGATATTATGCTTTAAAAAAAACACATTGCTTCATTTCTAAGGCTGTATATATATAACATAATTTTGGTATTTAGCATACGTGGATGACTCACTGTTAAATTCAGAATTTTATGCAAAATGTTAAGCTTTGTTCAATTATTTTTAATACTGATTTAAATCACTTATTCCACATTGCAGTGGGTATCTTCCACGACATGATCTTTAACTCTTGAAGTATAGCAATGAATTCTAGTGCTTATATTTTTCATAATTTCCTATGTGCTTCATTATTTGCATGATATGGGGGTTATTAATACTTCAAGGAGACATTTCTCTAGATGTAATAAAAATATATCTGCTGGTATGGTTTTCTTCACAATAATGACTTAATAATTCAGTGAATGTACATCTTTCTTTTACACAGCAGCTTGAAAGTCACACAAGCTGAAATGTATTATACATAAGTGAATATCTGGCAGACCATACTTAGTTTTCAAGTTATTAAAAAAGTATCCCTCATTCACTGTTTTTAGTTGAAATATGTTATAAAATGCAACAATAGAAGTACATCCAATTATCACACTGTTTTCTTTTATTTCTTGTAGTCTTGACTGAATCAGTGAAGTAACTTTAATGTTTTCTTGCTTACAATGGCAATTGTATTACTTAGTCCTTTGAGATCCTGAAGTTCTTAAGTTTTCTTTTTTTTAATGCATTTTGTTGTTCTAAAGTTAGAACTATATTTCATGGATTGGATTGCGGGAATAAAGTCCTTTACAAAGTATGAGACTTTGCCATGGTTACAATTTTTATATCACTAAGAATAAAAGGCATATCCTAGCCCTGTACCACAACATCAATTAGTAATCAGTAGATAAATTGTCTTGTTGGAGGAAGATAAATGAAGGCATCAGAATACTAATTAGTCTCTTATTTAAGCTGTGCATTAATTAAAAGTAGTTTCCATCATCATACAAGGATTGCAGAAAGTGCAATTGAAAATCTAATGCAAGGTCATGTCTGTTGTCTTGATTTTCTATGTTACTTACCATTTTCATTTTATTTTAAATGTATTTATTGTGTCGTATATGCTGACAATATGTCAAGAAATTTCACCTTTAATGTCCATGTCAAAACTTAACAATAACTATCAATAGTTATCAGTATTTATCAGGGTATCACCACATATGTTTTTCATGGTATTGATCAGCATATAACATATGCCTCCCCTTTTTTCAATGTGTAGAAAAAGGAACAGTTTTCAAATGAAAGAGTATAGATCTTTCAATAACAATGGTAACAGGAATTATCTTTCTCTTCAAGTCAAAGCTGCATTCTTTAACGTTATCTAATAATAACATGCAGACATTCAATATATTCATCAATACCCTCTAATTGTTTTGGAAAATAATACTTGACTCCCACTAGCTACACATTTGCATACATACACACTAAGAATGAATGCCCCGGCAGGCTGGGAATCACAATGTCAGCAGACTGCATTGCTGTTCAGAAATGAGTACTGCACAGCCCTGTAATGGCTGCATTTATAGCTTTGCTTCACAAGGTAGATTACAGCTAAGAAAGGCATGCATTACACTTTCCCGTGGATTCTCTATGCATTGCATGGCATGCAGGATTAGTGCAGGAGCTCCAGCAGGCAATATGTCTGCCGTGTGATCCAGGGATAAGGTGTAGGGATGTGCACAAACTCTCCTGCATTAGTTCTGCACAGACTCAGCACACATATGCAAATCACCCCATTTGCAGGAGAAATCCATGCAAATTAGGTGCATTTGTGATCCAGAAAGCTTGCCACCAGCCATGCAGGACTAGTGCAATCTGCAGAAATGTACTTGGTTAGTAACCGAGTACATTTCTGCAAAATCCAAAACAGAGCTGTAACAGCTTCAAATAAAGGCTGCATATCACTCAGGAAGCACGCTGATGGCCAAGTATAAGGCCATTGGCATTGCAAACAACATAAAAAATAAAAAAGTCAACTTTTAGTTTTTTTTAGCCGATCTCGGCTGTTTAAGTGTAGGGCAGTGGCGTGCAAAAGGGATCGGGGGGGATAATAAAATAAACCTAAAATAAGCATTCTAACTAAAATCACTATTCTTCCATGCAAGTCAATGGCAGGCAGAAGACAACATGGCCATTGAGTAGTGGTTGCTAAGGGGAGAGGCTCAGCATGAGACATATAACTATGCATTAGCATGCAATCCTATGCAAATGAGGAGAATGATAGTGAATCCCAGTTTCCCCCAGCATGCTAGTCAGGTCCCAACAGTGTAAGAGTAGGAATAGCTTGGCTCAAGCCTAGGAGTTAGCTGACATCATGGAGGCTGTGTGTCAGGCATACTGTAAGCAGATTGGAGCCCTGTGGCTCTGTTTTGCTCCTAGCTTAGCACAGCTAAGCTAGGGGGTGTGTCTGAACCTGCCTAGCACTCTTTACATTGCCAAAGAAGGTGTGTTTTAAAGGAAGAAAAAAAAGTTAAACCCGGAAATAGCAGCTCTGTGCACATTTGAGCATTCTGTTTGTGCGGCGTGACCCGGGCTTAAACAGGAAGGCAATGGGAAGGGAAAACAGCACTAGGAAAGTAATCAAGGAGAACTTGCATATCTGGCAGAGGAAATGTATCAGAATCAGCCAATTACACAGCTAACAGACCAGCCCAGCCCAGAACACTACTATAAACTATGCAAACACCTTCCCCTCTGTTTTTTCCCATACTCTACACCACTGGTATATACAAGCGGGGAACTTTTAACAAACAAACCTACAAAATGAGAGGGGCTGCAGCAGGCAACATAGAACAACTTGTGCAAGAGGCTTAGGGGGGTGAGGATGTGAATGCTGCTGATCATCCCGCAGTGAGGAGATGGAGAAGAGTGTAAAGACCCAGAGTAACCTACCAGGGGCTACATGAGCTGGAGATAGTGGAGCACTATAGGGTGGACAGGGACCTCCTACAGCAAATTATTGAGCTACGCTGACCATGCCTGACACACCAAACTGACCAAGGGAAACCCATCCCAGTGGACACCAAGGTATGTGCGGGCCTAAAGAGTACTAGCAACAGGTACCTCCCAAAGCTAAACTGGGGATATCATGGGGATCTCACAGGCATCAACATCCAGAGTATTCCACCAGTTCCTGGATGCCATGTCAGTATATGCTGGTGAGCACATATATCTCCTCAACACCCTTGAGGTGTTGGCCAGCAATATGCATCTCTTCCAACAAATAGCAGAATACCGTGACGTAGTGGGTGCTATAGACTGCATGCCCATATGCATTAAATCACCTCCCGGTGATCAGGGTAGGGCCTTCATCAACCGCAGGGGCATCCCCTCCATCAACTGCCAGGTAGTCTGCGATACCCAGGGCATTATAATGAATGTGTGTGCTGGCTGCCCTGGAAGCTATCACGATTTTCACATTTGCCATCTGACGCAGCTGTACCAGAGATTTGCCAATGGGGACATCCCATAAAGTCACCTAGTGGGGGATGCTGGTTACACACTGGTTACACACTGGAGCCATGGCTGATGACACCCATTAAAAATGCACACACACCTGAACAATAATGCCATAATGAGGCACAAGCACAGACCAGACTTATAATAGAGTGTGTGTTTTGGATGCTCAAGTCACAGTTCCGGTGACTGGACACATCCGGTGGAGCCTTGCAGTACTCACCAGCTATACTGACCCAAATCTACATTGACCCAAATTGTTATGGTATGTGCCATGCTACAAAATATGATTCTGTGGAAACAGCTGCAGCAGGAACAGCACAGGGGCAGGGCCACACAGCCCCCCACCAATGTCTAGGCCTGACAGGCACAGAGTAACTTGGAGGAGGAACAACTTGAGCTTGCCCCAGTAGGCAGTTGGAGGCGAGCCCAGTATGTCGAGACCACGGCAAAGAGACAATGCATAGCACATACACTGACACTGTAGTGACCCAGGGAATGACACTTCTCTCTGACTTGCACATACAGTAAAAGGGATACCAAAGAATACACTACTTGAGCTCAACCATGTATAGGGGGTGTGCTATGTGCATCCGACATAGGCAGCTCCCCAGCACCATCCTCAGTCCTGGCACACCCACAAGGTAAGTCAATCAATCTACCAATTGCCAAATGAAGTAGAATGTGTTGTTACCTGTATCTATGGTATGGATGTGAGCATGCAAGAGATTTGGGTGGCTGAATGTTATGGCAGCAGATAGTAGACACCCATAGTGACACCATGACATATGTAACACATACTGGAGTCACCATAGTAGTCAGTACTACACATGGTTACAAAACCCACTGCAGGAAATGTGCTGGGTGACCTGTGTGTCCATATGACTCACACATGCCAGTCAGGGAGGTTCACATACCCAACAACAGTCCCAGCCAGCAGGACAGGTGTAGACAAACCCAAACAGAGCCTGTGCCATGGCCTCTGAATGATGCCTATGGGTAACCTCCACCCAGGCCTACAGAGACAGACTACAGCAAGTCAGGCAGTGGGATGTTAGTCCTGAAGGGTAGGAAGTCAGACACTAATATGTAGGGCAGCCAAAGCTAAGACCTGTAGTACACTGATATGCCACTAGTCAGTATGATAGGTTATAATATAGAATGAAATGGAGTACCTGACATACCAGTACAGTCATAACAAATGTGTGCATGTGCCAGGTGTGACCCCCCCCATCCTATGTAGATATGTAGAAACAGTAAGGTGTGCCCACCCATTCCCATGCAGACATGTAGAAACAGTCAGGTGTGCCCCCCAATCCTGTGTAGAAATGTAGTAACAGTCAGATGTGCCCCCAATCCTGTGTAGAAATGTAAAAACAGTCAGGTGTGGCTCTCCCACACCCTATGTTGAAATGTTGTAACAGTCAGGTGTGCCCCTCCCACTCCCATGTAGACAAGTAGAAACAATCAGGTGTCCCCCCCCAATCCTGTGTAGAAATGTAGTAACAGTCAGGTCTGCCCACCCCAATCCTGTGCAGAAATGTAGTAACATATATGAGTAGGTATAATATGAGTGGAGCACAGATGGCCAGAGGTGGCCAAGGTAGCAGGATAGGTTGTAGCATTTGCACAATATGCAGGTCTGAGTGTGTTAGGATGGTATGTGTTTCATAATGTGTGAGAGTTGTCAGTATGTATGCATGTTGAGGTAAGATCCGTTAGCCATGGCCCACTAATGCTGATAACAAGGACAAGCCCTCATGACTGCAGTGCCAAAGACAATCCCCACCAGTATAACACATGCAAGCAGTAAGCCATTGTGAATGTATGGTGGAAGTAGTCATCTAGCAGCTGCATACATGTATACATGTACCTGTAGAATATGCCCTGTGTGTGCCCGCATCTAGTGTGTCAACCACTAGATGAATGGTTTATGGCCCATGCACACACTGCCCTCCCCATAGCTGTACTATGACAAGCCTGCTGAGTTCATCCCATTTGAAATACACCCTTGTGAAAGGTGTAGACCAGTAATCTCTGTGGTGCTTCCTATAACTGTGGACTTCACAACCAATGCAACACCCATTTCCATAGTCAGTTGTGGCTGCTGCTGTATGGGACATTACATGTGTCCTGTTATGCTCCTCCCCATGCTGGCTACATGAACCTTGCAGTACCAGCACACCAGTGTTTTGCAAATGTGGTTTTAGGCATGGGATACCCATTGTGTTCTGGCATATGTGTGTAGTTGTGCATGTCCATATATCTGCAGGGTACAGCATTCCAAGGCCACATACTCCTATTACAATATCCATTGCCACACAGTAGTGCAGATAGTGTTGTTGCTGCCCATAGGTGAGGCATGACAATGCAACACCCTACTATGAGTGTGGCATGTGCATGATATGCATATCCCTGTAGTACCAATGTTGCGGTATACTATGGGTTGCATTGCAGTCGCTGCCAATGTATGATTGTGGGTATGGCAGAGTGTCATCATGGGTTTCAGGGAGTACAATATCCAGTAGGGGATGTGAGTGCTGTGTACACTATTACACCAAGGTACACCAAGTATATGCCCCATGTACCATGCAATGGTTGCCACTGTCACCATCAATCATACAGGTATCTGTTACCATAATCCAAACCAGTTATGTATGGGATGTGTGCAGCCTATCTGTAACACATTGGAGACATGGTCAAGTTAGTTAGCAGCAATAGGCCCTGGTATCTCAGATGTGTGTCTGGCTGTTATGTGTCTGTAAATGTGTATATGATGGTATGTCACACTATGTATCATCCAAATACACTCATTACATCCCCCATTAGCATACTGTACATGCCGGGGAATGTTCTACATATACCATGTAACCTGGGACACACCTCACCCTAAACGCTGTGTGGTGTGTGCAATGTAAGCCACACACATCAGTATCATGACGTGGCTAGGTAGGGGTCTAGTCCTAGTGTTGCCAAGTAACAGTGTGCATGTATGTGGATGGGTCTACATCAGGTTTCAGGGTATACATGCCTCAGTGGGCCACCTCTCCATGTGGCACAGGCAATAACTGGTTTAGTACCCTATGAAATGTGTTCGACTATACCCCAGATATGTCACAGCCTTTGTGTCAGCACAGTGACATACCCTGTTGTGGAATATGACTGCAGACCATCCTTGTGCTGACAGATGTACACATACAACACAAATTGATAACATTAAATGGACTGCAATCAATCAGTGCTATTAACAGCTATAATGCATCATTGCTGGATGGCTACACAACCCACCAAATATGACTTACACTCTACTCCCTACAACATGTACAACACAATAAATAGCATTATAGAGACCACAGCCAACCAGTGTTACTAAAACCTATAAGTCATCATTGCTGGATGGCTATGCTACCTGCCAAATATGCCTTACACTCTACTCCCTACAACATGTTACACTGCAGTCCTGTGGTGCACTGTAGTACAGTCACAGTGTTCATCAGAACCATATCAGCCTGCCCCTGCATTGATGGTATGGATGACAGGGATGTGGCACAGGTATCCTCATATGCACAGGGCAACCTAGTGCTAACACATGTACACCTACACCAAAAATGGATAACATTATAGACACCACAACCAAACAGTGTTACTAACAGCTATAAGGCATCATTTCTGGGCAGCTACACTACCTGCCAAATATGCCTCACACTCTGCTCCCTGCAACATATTACACTGCAGTACTGTAGTACACTGTTGTACAGTCACCGTGTGTATCAAAACCATATCAGCCTGTCCCTGCATCAATGGTATGGATGACAAGGATGGGGCACAGGTATCATCATATGCATAGGGCGTGATGTTGGTTTGCCAGAAGCCGAGGATGGGCCATACATTTGACACCATGTGTGTGGGTGAGGGGTGTACTGTGGGGAGCTGGGCGAGGTGGTGTGTGTAGGTATGGTTGCCCTAGGTGTGTTTGCATAGTGTGTGGGTATGCACGCACACAGTTCTGCCATGTGGCTGCCCTACACACATGTTTATGGACAGCTGCAGACCATACCTGGCAGGGTGTGCAGTTCACTGCCTCCAGCCCTGTCAGGGATTCTGTGGGCACGTCCAAGTTCAGGCCTCAATGTGCTACTCTCACCTGCTGATGACATTTGTCCGCTTGTACCAGATCGCTTCTGAGACTGGCCAGGACCACATGCACATGGCCTACTGTGGTGCAGACAGCACACCGCCCACACTGCTGGTGCTGCTACTGCCACTATGGGAGCCCCGTGGTGCCCTAGCACATCCACATTGACTGCCAGCTGTTGGTGTTGCTGGCCCACATCCACAAGGTTGTCTCTGTATCCCCACCACATGTTGAATCATGGACAAATCACAGCCAATGAAGGCTATCATCTCATCATGTCATCTATTTGTGTGCTCGGTATAAGCATGGATGGCACCCAACAGTTCACGGAGGTTTTCACTTACAGATGCTAGAGCAGCCCTCTGCAGCCTCAGGTCCTGTCTGGTGTAACGTTCAATAAATGCCTGTGCTACCATTACAGCCTGTAACATGTGCCTGCTGGTACCAGCTATGTTGCATATGCCAGGGGCATGATGTCCAGTGGCCATATCACAAGAACCCTGGGACATACACCTATGTGGTGCCTTGCTGGCCATCCATCCAGCTATGCCTGCTGCAACCGGACACAGTAAGCAAGGTTACCACACTTCCCTGTGCACTGCCACCAAACGCCAGTTGTTCCTCTGCTATGGCCACTGGTGATGGGGTATGTGTAGGCACTGAAACTGTGTGCGGGGTTGGGGTGGCTAAAAGGGGGATGTCAAATGTTGGTGCAGTGTTGTCTCCTGACAACCCCACCTGTGCCTCAACAGTACTATCATCATCTTCGGTGTCTGTATGGACACCAACATCAGACTGCATGCAAGAGGGACCCTGACCCACCTCACCACCTGTGGAGGAAAACAATAAATGCACTTTAAAACCTGTACAGCATTGCCTAACAGTGCACACACACACACACACACACACACACACACACACACACACACACACACACACACACTTCTGTATTATCTACCTGTCCATGGCTTTACAGACAGTCCCACATATATGTCCATGTGTTACCCCATCCTACATCACACTTGTTTACATACACACATTGATACCACTGATTAACATCACAGTCCTCTATATGCCCACACAAGCAGCCACAACACAAGGCCTGTTGCTACTTTACCTGCCTGACCCGTGTGTAATGATTTTACATGGCCTCACTGCTGTTATTCTGTATGCACCCTCTTTATGCCTGGAAATGATGTGCATGGAACCTATATTTGTGGGATACTATGTTGTATCCATAATATCTCGCACAGGTGTGTCATGTGTATTTAATGCTCAGTACATGCCAGACATGCTGCTCCTTCAGCCTATCATGTGACAACTGTAATATTTGGATACATTCCCTGGTGTTGACTAGTACTTCCTCAATGCATCTGTAGAGCTGTATATGTGGGTTGCAGGTGACCTCTTTGCTAACTGTGATATTAAGGGTGTACCTGGCATCTACCTTCCTTCTGGATGCCTGTTACATGCTACAGACCATATTATACCATTTGCTGTCGTGTGATTACACACATGACAGGTATTAATGGTGTGTAATGTGGCAGTCCATGTCCATGTACTGCACAGTCCCAAAGGGAGGTACAGCCATAGAAACAGCCCACAATCACACATGTACATACATGGCCACCCACACAAACACACACATGCACACACGCATCCTACATGCATCTGACTCCCTCCACTTCACCATAGTGACCCTGCAGGTAAACTAACTAACCACCAGGATGCACACACACACACACACACACACACACACACACACACACACACACACACACACACACACACACACACGTGAGGTTGTATAATGATAGTACACACAGTCCTCCTATTACCCATCTGCCAACATGCAGAACATATGGTACAGAACAGCATGTAGTTCAGCTATAGTTAATCCATGCTAGCAACAGTATACATGCATGTGATGCATATGTTGTGTCACTAGATGATGCTCCTTCCCCTGGATACCACTGCACCCATGTACACAGTATTGTTGTGCACCTGTTCTGCACCGTGCCATGTACTGTGCACCACAACTCACAGGTGTACAACCCTTTGCGGAATGTGTAGTACTGTGTTAGTTATGTCAGCTTTACTTCTCACAACCCCTATATTTTTCAGCAACACATACCTGGAATGATATGTGGACAGTTGTCATTGGTAAATGCCTGATGCCTGATTTACATACTAGTTTACCTTGGACTGCAGTCTGTCAGTATAGCTCTCAACTGTGGGCCTATCCTCTTGGTGGCCAGAGGTGTGCCTATCATGTTTCTCTGTCCACTACACAGGTCCTGTGTCAGATATTTCACTGGCAGTGTGTGTGTTGACTGCTATCAGTACATGGCTACATCCATTTATGTTTCTAACCTCAAATCCCTGACTAAGGGTATGTTGCAGACTATCCTGTAACACCAGTGACTTGCTTAGTATATGGTAACAGTTTTCCACATATGGGCCTGTGTTCCAGCCTCTTTCCTCAACCTACATAACAAGCTTTGCACATATGACATGCTGTCAGGGGGTTGTTCTGTAGTGGGCTGTGAATATATCACCTACACGATACATGTGTGCCCTTATGCACTCCAGAGGCCAGTATATGTAACAATGGTATATGGCCCTGTATTATTGAGTCTAGTGGGGGGATGCACCATAAATAATCTAGGCTGTTACAAAATGTGGGGGTATCTGGGTGAGCTGCCTTAAGGTATCTGGATATACATTACCATACAATTCACCTATACTTACATTAGTTACATAAATTGGGTTAACGCAAGACTACTGCCTCCTGCCATACAGACTGTTATGTTTGTCAGTGTGCTTGTGATGGTGTCAGTTATGCCTTGTTATGTAACAGTTACATCCCAATTGGTCAACTGAAGTCTTTACCACCTAGTGATTGTGTACAGAGTGTAGATAGAGGCTGCTGAACTATACACCTGCATTGGTTACTGTTGTTTGCTTGGTATCCTTTGTCCCAGTCTGCCTTTACTATTGTACAATTTATAGGGCTTGGCCTGGACAGCAACAGTTGTGAACCTTTCCAGACTACTGTATTAGTATAACAGTTTCACAGTTGCATTACTCTGTTTATATGGATGTCAGTGTCTGAACAGCTATATGACATAGCATATACAACTGTAATAGTACACAAATGAAGGTTTCCATTTCTGCAAACCTGTGTGTGGTGTTTTATCCTATGACCTCTCTGTGGGTATTTATTGCAGGCAATGGTTGTCATTTGTATGGGTGGCTCACACAGTGTCCAGTTGTTAAGATGTTAACTGTAGGCATAGTGGCTGTTCCATACTATGTGCACCTTCTACATATGTATCTTACCATAAACATATCTGCGTGTGTATGTGTAGTCACATGCATATCTATATATATGTGTGTGTGTGTGTGTGTGTGTGTGTGTGTGTGTGTGTGTGTGTGTGTGTGTGTGTGTGTGTGTGTGTGTATGTGTGAATATATATATATATATATATATATATATATATATATATATATATATATATATATAGATAGATAGATATTGTTAGAGATTATGAATATAAGGCTGAAATAAATTCTGTTGTAAATATGCTAAAAGATAATGCATAGAATAAAACGTTTGCTTGAATATATGTATAGAGTTTAGCAATGTAAAATGTGCATTCATACTTTATATATAACAGACAGGCTTCTCTTCACAGCATCAGAAAAAAAAAAAGCCTAACAAAGCAATATTGGAAAGCAAGGATAACATGATTTTTCTCATGTTTGCAGAACAAATATCTATTAAAAGACATCCTTTTTTATGAATTCAGCAATACATGATGTTTTTTCAATAGGAACAGCTTGCACAGATGTTTCCTTTCATACTTCTGTTATTCTGCTTGCATGCATTTCTGCATTTTCACGTCAGCAGAACTGCTGATAGGACAATAGAAAAGTCTAAAAACAGATATTATGTGACTTCCCACAGAAGGCCAAAAAACATACCAAGAGGAAATAACAACATCTATGTGCGTGACTAGCACTCTATATAACAATTGTAGTAATTCAGTTATGTGAGAGATGGACAGAAAGAGGTATTTTGTAGAAGTCATCATTCATATCTGTAATGAAGGAAAACTTTGTAAATATATGCTACAAACTAACAAAAATAGTTCATGTCGTTTGTTATAAAATAAGTTATCTGTAGATTGTGCTTATAGCTGCAAAATGTATTTCTTTATCAGTGTGCAATTTGAAAGGCTTGGTGCTTTAAACAGACTACAGATGGAGTCATACAAAGCTCTGTGTCTCTGATGCAGCAGTAAACAGCCAGCAAGACTGTGTGTCTTAAAATTAAAAAATACTTTGGATCCAGCACAGCACAGCACAGAAGAGAAAACACAAATGAAAATACATTTTTCACATATATATATATATATATATATATATATATATATATATATATACATGTATATATCTGTATCTGCATATATATGTCTGTGTATATATATATATCTTGGGGATGTTAATAGCTTCCACATTGTACATTTCCTATTGGAGCCAGACTGTACTGCATGATATTTCACCAATACCAGCCTGACATCATACAGCTGGGATGTAGTACTGTTAACATCTTGTGCCATGTTGTGCCAGGTCCTGGTTATGGGATCTGCAAAAGCTGGTAGTGTATTGCAGGGTGGACGTGTTTGGCTGTGGGGGGTATACCTATTCGTACAAGATGTATATTGTTTGGGGCCTCTCAACCTCATTAACGATGCATGTGGACATATATGTTTTAGTTAATTTCCCATTGTTATCTACAGATGTATGTCCATATATACCTATATATATATATGTATATATATATATATATATATATATATATATATATATATATATATATATATATATATATATATATATCTGCTTACATATATATATATATATATATATATATATATATATATAAAACTATGTCCGTATACACCTATATAGATTTATATCTGCTTACATATATGTAACTTGCTGTGTATATTTAGACATATAGGTAGACATATATATGTATAGATGTAGGTATTTGCATGTATATATATATATATATATATATATATATATATATATATATATATATATATATATATATGTGTGTGTGTGTGTATATATATATATATATATATATATATATATATATATATATATATATGTATATATACATGCAGTAAAACCACCAGGAGGAAGCAGCAATTCAAATAAGGCAATAGCTACTTATAGCGAACACTCAAAGTACCACTTTTAAGTTAAAAACTTTCTTTATTTCAGGAAACAGGACGTAAGCGCTTTTGTGGAGATGCTCTCCACTTCATCAAATGATAAAAACTCAAATAATCATGATCAAATATATATCGTACATCAATTAAACAATAAATCAATTAACTGAAGCAATTATTGTTTTAAAACTACAGCGTGTTATTGTTGAATATACCTATATAAAATTCATTAGAAACATATCTTATTTTGCATGGAATTCACTTAAAAATATTACAAATAGAATAAATATAATAAGATATTAAAATATTGAAGTAATTCTAAAATAAAACATAATAATGCATATCCTAAATACTGTACTATTGAAGGGCTCTGCCTTTGAGAATTGGCTTAATAGTAACACTCTCATTCAAACCCCTCCCCCTATGTGCTGCTAGTCTGAAAATCCATTTAAGCTCAGCTTGTTCTGTTAAATTAATAATATCACCTAACATTTGGATACTGTACATGTAGTACTTGAAAATAAAATCTATGATCTAATCCCTCTAGAAGTGTGTGCTTAGCTATTGCACTATAATCCTGTTTTCTCTCCAGACAATATACATGATCTCTGATCCTCTGTCTTAATGATCTGTTGGTTTTACCAATATAGTATTTAAAACATTTCCCACAGTATGCAACATATACAACATTGTGTGTGTTGCAAGTACTGTGATTCCTCAATTCCCATAGATATCCTGTGTCTGGGTTCCTTAAATAACAGGATTCTTCTACAAATACACATTGCGGGCAATTGCCACACTTCTTTGTACCAAACGGGACAAAACCCTCCTTTGGGATGGAACCTGCTCCTGTGTTCCTATAACAAAGGTGTTGCTTCAGACATTTCATGTTCTTATAAATAAACACTGGTTTCTCTCCCACTAACTTCCTTGTGTTATCATCAACCAATAAAATGTTCCAGCTGTCTGTTATTGCTTGTTTAATCCTATCAATGTTATTGCCAAAGGGCAATAACACTGATAGGGGTATCCTGAAGCCAGTAGCAGAAGCAATTTCAGTCTTCCTATCTGAAAAATATGGTTTTGCCCTAGTGCCCCTCAGCCCTGCTACTTCAGCATACTTTACATCTATAAGTGTTTCTTCATATCCCCTAGCTAAAAAGCCTAATTTCAATTTACCCAATTCATCCTGCAGCATAGCCTCCTCACAGCATAATCGCAATGTTCTAATTGCCTGCCCTTTTACAATGTTTCCAAAAATAGAGGGATTATGCATACTCTCCCTGTGTAGAAAAGAGGCTCTATAACAAGCTTTCCTATAAACAGTAGTTTTAAAACTGGAACCTTCTTTATACACCAAAACGTCCAAGAAATCAATACTATTCCATGAGTATGATATAGTAAATTTAAGAAATGGGCTACTGCTATTAACGTTGTTATGAAAATAAATCAAAGTATCAACACTACCATGCCAGATAAAGAAAAGGTCGTCCACAAAACGCCTATAGAACAAAATTTGGTCATGTCCTAGCAAATGATCTTTCTCCCATGCTACCATGACCAAATTGGCGTACGTCTTGGAACAACTAGTGCCCATCGTGACCTCTTTCTTTTGCAAATAGCAACCTTCTTGAAAGAAAAATACATTATTCTCCAAGACTGATTCAAATAATAAACTAATAAAATCTGCTTTTTTGGCATCCATTAAACCACTTTCCAACAACAATTCTCTGACCATTTTAATTCCACTATCATTGGGAATACAAGTGAACAATGATTCTACATCCATCGTGGTTAACAGTAAATTTTGTATTGAACCAGCATTCATGGCAAATTCATACAATTCCGATAGGAACTGTTCTGTGTTTCTTAACACATAACTGTATTTCTGAAGCACCTTTTTGAATTCAAAATCCAAATATACAGATATGGGCTCAGTGAGCCAACCTGCTCCTGACACAATGGGCCTAAAAGCAGGTTGCAAAGGATTTTTGTGTATCTTGGGAAGCCCGTGCATCCTCGGTATCAGTGGATGCTCAACCAAGAAATAATTATATAACTCATCATTCAACAAACCCAATGCTTTACATTCACTAAACATTCTAACCAAACTCATATGAATGTCCTGCACTAATTCAGGAGAAACTCTATTATATGCATCACTAGTCAGCATATTTAACATAGTATCTTCATAATATGAACTGTCCATAACAACAATCGGACCTCCTTTGTCCGCTGGTCGTATAACAATGTTCGTATTCTGCTTCAAATTGGACAATGCACATCTTTCCTCTGATGTTAAATTACTGAAATTAGCTCTTTGAAATGTCTCCAAACCCTCTTACAAATCATTCTCCACTGCTTTTGTGAATAGTTCTACATTTATAGGAAGATGAGGCATAAAAGTACCTTTTTGTTTAAACAACTGTAATTCGTTTGACTTAACTTATATGTTTCTAATGAATTTTATATAGGTATATTCAACAATACCACGCTGTAGTTTTAAAACAATAATTGCTTCAGTTAATTGATTTATTGTTTAATTGATGTATGATATATATTTGATCATGCTTGTTTGAGTTTTTATCATCTGATGAAGCAGAGAGCATCTCCGCAAAAGTGCTTACATTCTGTTTCCTGAAATAAAGAAAGTTTTTAACTTAAAAGTGGTACTTTGAGTGTTCGCTATAAGTAGCTATTGCCTTATTTGAATTGCTGCTTCCTCCTGGTGGTTTTACTGCATTTGTTTTGGGATTCATCGTTTTTTGTGGATATATATATATATATATATATATATATATATATATATATATATATACATATACATATATAAATATGTTGTATCTGTCTAGGTGTTACTATATTTACAGACACACATACATCTAAATGTTGAAATACATTCTCTGTACTGTTGAATGACTGAGTTGGATGATATGTTTTTGAAAACATCAGGGTTATGTATGTCTGACATGGCTTAGTGGTAAATCACTTGGGCTATGGAATGCCGGGTCCTGGGTTTGAGCCTTGCAATGACTGTTTATTTTGTTGCTGGGCAGAACATGGGCCGTTGGATACTGAATGATTAAGGCACTTTGAAGCAGTTGTAAGCGGGTTTGCATGGGTTTGTGTGGAGGTAGGCACTGCTAACTTCTGGTTACAGTTTTGTATACTCAGCTTCTAAATTGCTTAACCTGTATAGGCATAGCTTACCCCCACGCAAACAGGCTTAAACCAACTAACTGCTGATTAAAAGTGCTTACTCCCGCTTACCCCCACGCTAATTTCTTTAAAAGAAAAGAAAAAGGGGCTGATAGGAAAGTGCTGAAAAAAGGGGCACAATGAAGGAAAGACAGTAGGAAAAATAGCCAGGGATGTGCAGGAAGGGTGTAGGGAAGGTCCATAGCAGCACATTTCTTCTACAGCAACAGCTGTGCATATACACCAACTTTGGAGGTAGATTTGGACACTGAAACCCCTGGCAGGGGGTGAGGATAACAAATATAAGTTATGATGCCAATTAGACCAGATTACACGTACCCAGTGGACACGTGTGTGAAATGGACAGCTATGTATTGGGCGATATTTTTTTGTGGGAACAAATTGCCCTTTTTTTCAGGTGAGATTAGGATGTTGAAGAGGGGTAGTAGGTATATTTGGGGTGGCAGGTTGGGTATGTTAACAGACAAGACAAACAAGATGCATACAGAGGCAGTATATGACACATAGGGGCAAACACCTTGATGGGTAGGGGTGCTGGGAAATCAGAAGCCTACAAGCGCCCTAGTAGTAACAGTGGGACTGAGGTCCCTACCCATGGGCAGTCACCACTGCACCTTCACAGCCCCGAAGGTGGCTGTGCTGGGGTCTGAGTCACAGAGCCAGGCTGACTCTCTAATCATGACATGCAACCCTTGAGCTGGTGTAGAAGATCACCAAACTGCTGGTTGATCTCTCTACACACCACAACCCCGACCTGGTGATGAGTGACAGGTGCCTGTCCATGCCCACTCCTGGGGGGGGGGGTGAGCCCCATCACCTGAAGAGGTTCCACCCAAAGGTGGTGCAGAACCAGTGGACAGGGAGGTCTCGGACTGGGCCCCAGACATGCTGGTGCCATGGCCAGCTGAGGTGGGACAGGTGGGTCCACTGGGGCCGGCCTTCCCAAGTGTGCTATAATGTTTAGATTTCATCATCAAATGTGGATTAATAATAGTCAACACATTCCAGGGTTAAATTTAACAGCAGACATAGTTATTCCCATTAACCCAGACACCAGATACAGAACAGTTGCATAGCAATCAGAACTCATGCATATATGGGACCACAGTGGTAATAAGAACAGCATGCAGGAACATTGATGGCACCATGCCACCAGTGTTGGAATAATTCAATATAGCACATGCATGGAAACCATTAAAATATTTATTAAACAATTGGACATTATCAGAACATAGGTGTCATTACATATCAGTTGGGATGGGTATGTTGATTATTGTTGGAGATATGGTGTGGGGGGGAGAAAGATGTCAATTAACAATTAATAAATTCAAGTAGTCCACATTACTTTCCTAGTCAGTGCTGTTATCTGTACCTTACAAGTATTACTACACTACCCTATAGCCTTATTTTTGACAGTGATATGGCTGTCGTCATCATTACACATGAACCTTTTTACCTGCAGTATATACCTCTTACCTGGTATACCTGTGGAGGGAATGTTTGTTAACACTAACTAACTGGTTCTACACATACTCCCAGATTCTGGGTTGATGTTGTGCACATAGCTATCCACCTCTTTCTGCACAGACTCTGGCCATGTGTTGATCACATGCTGGTGTGCAGGACATATCTAGAATATTGCCCTCTTCTACCTTTAGTGACCTGACACACACATATACATGCTTTCCTACACAGTTATATTATGTTGCACAGTGTGGGTAACAGTGACCAGTGATACTTTATTATTCAGAGAAAATGCAACACTCACAATTCCCTACAATACTAGAGTGAACAGTACCAGTGCAGGTTATAATGGTCTGTATTTCTCAGCACAGTGTTTGTATCCGACATACCTGTGGGAGCAATGTTTGTTAGCACTACATGACTGTTGCCACACAAAGTTCCAGATTACACATTAGTATTATACACATACATCTCACTCTGTTACTGAACACACTCTGGTGACAGCTTGACAACATTGGAGTGTAGATAGGACATACTTGAAATATTACTCTCCTAACAGTTTTGGGGGGGTGCTAATGTGATAGGTGTGTTCTCATAGATGTTTGGTAATCAGTTGCATTCCGTCTTTGCTGGCTAAACATCTGGGATCATCCCACAGACTTACCAGGGGGACAAGCAGCAGATATGGGCCCATATACTGGACATTCTGGCCTCATCTGTATAGTTGTGGGGTATGATTCTGTATGCAGCCTACTTCTATTCACAGGATTCAGACCATGGCTGTGTCTGCTACCACTTAAACACTGTCCATCACAGTTGTGTCTGGTATATAGATATTGCTTTATATCTCCTATCTGCTTTCTGTCTTATTAATCCTCTGTGCTTTTGCATTCTGACTTTGTATTACAACACTCTTATACAGATTACCTAGACAGATTTATGTTGTAGGACAGTGTGGGAGACAGTGATGTGTAATACCTCATTATTCAGAGTAACTGCATATCATTCTTGTATTTCTGGGCAGAGTGTTGGTATCTGACAGACCTGTGGGAGGAATGTTTATTAGCACTACCTGAATGTTCCCACACACAGTACCAGATTTCACATTACTATTATGCACACACATCTCACTCTGTTACTATACACACTCTGACCACAGCTTGACAAGTTGAGATGTAAATGGGACATACGTGGCTTTTTAGATACATAAGGTATTGGGGAGTTGCTAGTGTGCCAGCTTTGTTCTCATAGATGTGTGTCAATCAGTTATATTTCCTGTTTGCTGCCTATATGTCTGGGATCATCCCACTGATTTCCCAGGGGGACAGGTTGATAGGCAACAGATATGGGCCACTTTAATAGACATTCTGTTCATATCTGTACAGTTATGGGGAATGATTCTGTATACAGGCTACTACCACTGGCAGGATTCGAACCGTGGCTGTGTGTGCTAAAAAACACAGTTCTCAGCCCAGTTGCATGTGCTATTCAGTTTTTGTTGTCTGTATTGTCCTTGTTTACTGTCTATATGTCTCTCAGTTGTACTAAAGGGCCCCTGGAGATTACACCTGTCATATACAGGCATTCCTACACATTCAGTTTATGATGCACGGTGTGGGTAACAGTGCTTAATACAACAGTACTATTACATGATTGCAATTCTACATTACCATATGATACCAAAATATGCACATGCAGTCCAGCAGTTAGACCTGTTTTGGCAGGCTATTACACTTATATTGACATACAAACAATATGCGACTCTTCCTGCCATATTCTCTAGTGTATGCAGTACTTGCCTTGAACAATACAGGTCTTATACAGGTAATGACTTTACTACTACTTTTAGTTTTATTTCCTATGACAGTAAATGCATGAGTATTACTGACCTGCCTTATGTCACAACCTTGCCAGGTGACTGATGTGGGTCTCCTGGTTCACGGCCCGCTCCATTGCAGCTGTGGGGGACATAAGAGGTGTATTTAGCTATACCTATCCATGATATACCTGAGCTGGCAATTATTAAACACATTATTAAACACATACTGGGGTGATACTTACACATAACTGGAACATCTCCTGCCACTCTAGCCTCTTGGAGCCATTCCTCCAACAAGTCTCCCTTATGTCACTTCAGGTCGGCATAGTTGTTCCTCACCTGCTCACCAGTTCGGGGTATGCCAATGGCACTGGTGAGGTCACAGGCAAGATGGCTCCAGGCCTCCGCCACAGGTAATTGCTCATTAACTCAGAATCTAATGTTAAGAATAAACTGAATAACATTAATTTGTTGCTCACATTCTAGAGCAGATGAAGAATCCCAATTTCTTAAGCAGTTTATATATATATATATATATATATGTGTGTGTGTGTGTGTGTGTGTGTGTGTGCATGTGTGTGTGTGTGTGTGTGTGTGTGTGTGTGTGTGTGTGTGTGTGTGTGTGTGTGTGTGTGTGTGTGTGTGTGTGTGTGTGTGTATATATATATATATATATATATATATATATATATATATATATATATATGTGTGTGTGTGTGTGTGTGTGTGTGTATGTGTGTGTGTATATATATGGATTCACTTTATAAGCTCGAAATTCTGAAATCTCACATTTCAAAATCCCGAGCCCATAAAGTGGAAAATCTAAAAACCCAAAACCAGAAAACCGCGAAACCCTAAATCCCAAAACCACAAAACCACAAAATTCAAACTCCCAACACTTTAAAACACCAATACAACACACACGCATACAACTAAACAAGCACACGCACCTAGCCTTATGATATGCAGGGGGGCAAGCCCCCCAGCAATGCCCACACCCCCCCTACTTAAATATTCTAACTCCAAGGTCACACTACACACACACACACACACACACACACACACACACACACACACACACACACACACACACACAAAACACCACCATACAAACTGCATTCCTCTCTCACACACACACACACACACACACACACACACACACACACACACACACACACACACAGTAACAACACTCACTAACACACACTACAGCCCCTACCCAACACCCTTAAATATAAACACTCAACTGAATGCATGAATACAGCACAACACCAGAACCACTGATTCAAAATCTCCTGCATTTCAGATTTTTAATTTTGTGCTTCTGTGGTTGCAATCTTCCGATCCTTCCACTTTATGAGCTCATGATTCTGAAATTCGACATTTCAGTATTTCGAGCTTATAAAGTTTTCCCATATATATATATATATATATATATATATATATATATATATATATATATATATATATATATATATATGACTTTTGTATTACAGCTCTAGCAAATTCATGAACAGATTAGAAAGTTATCAAGCAAATAACTTAAAAGACTGAGGCACACTGGCCGTAGTTATGCAAGTCGAGTCCATGAAATTGTTGATCAGCTACCCGACAATACAAAAATATTGGATACACACCTACTGCAGAAAACTCTCAGTGTTGAATTATAACACTATTATCTCAAATAGAGCAAAACAGTAGAGAAACACTCAATTTATTCACAGAATACAAGATAAAGCTTTCAGGTAATACCCTTCTTCAGTATACTGGTATCATATTAAACACAATTTAAATAACCATTTTAATAAAACACATGACACAACCATCCAATAAAAAATCAGTTTCAATTAAATATAACATCAATTAATCAGCCTTATAATATTTAAAGTTACAATATGAAATATAACATTTACATGAAATTTCATAAACATTTCATCACCATTTTTTTAAGTTTGAAAAACTGTCTCTTATATTGCTTTTGTTTAGCTACCAAGATGGGCTTTATGCTAACCTGATCTCTGAGACCCAGGCATCTTTCTGCCTCTAGCATAGTTATCCATTTGTATTCAGCTATATCCAACCTGTTGTTAATATCCCCACCTCTCATATCTATATTTAATACCTGTAGCACTTTACATTTAAATGTATGTGTTGGCCCTTTGTCCTTAAGATGTTTGGCTAATGCATTAGTCATAACCATTCTTCATACTCTGATTTGTGTTCAATTATGCGATCTTTCAGCTGCCTAGAGCACTTACCTACATAGAAATAGCTAGATATACTATCAGTTCAGTGTTATGAGTTGCATAACATTCCATCTTATATATTTGCTTACTTACAGGATGTTTATACTCTATATCACTACATATATCTTTGCAGCAACTACAATTATAGCATGGTACAGTCCCATTTTTATTTGAAATTATTACATCTTTACTATTTAATCTAAAGTCTTTATAGCATAATTCCCTCTTTAAATTTAGACAGGTCCTACACGCAAATCTTGGTTTGTATAATAGAACAGTTATGAGTTCTGGCATTGATCTTAAAATCCACCAGTTATCACATATTACGTTCTCTGTATCTCTGCTTAAATTATTCTGGATGGTGATGTATCTAAGCTGATTTTCATTTTCTTTGTTACCTAAATATGTCTGTGAGATATCACTAAACACAGCCGGTGCTAGTCTGTCCCTCTGTTCCAATATTTCATACATATTATTATATATCAGGGCCTCATTGTACCCCATTTCCTTAAATTCCGCTGCGAGTGTTTCCATCTGTTCTCTGCATTTCATTATATTCATATTTAACTTACTTATTCTCAATAGTTGACTCTTCACTATCCCGCGAAACACATGCTTGGAATACATACTCATAGCATGAGTATATCTGTTGACTTGTACATACTTCCTTTAAGCAGTAGTCTCTAATTTATCTACTTCTCTATATAATAATACATCCAAATAACTTATTCGTTGTTCAGAATAACTCATTTTAAATTCTAGGAATGTCGTACTATTATTCAAGCACTGGATACATTCAGAGAAACTATTAACATCAACCCCCCCCCCCCGATTAAAAAAACAATCATCCACAAAACGCTGACAGAAGTAAACATTATCCTTATATAAGTTCTTCATACCATATGCATATTCCATTTTCCATTGAATTAAAACAATGTTTGCATAGGTTTTGGCCATGGGAGTCCCCATAGCCACACCTGAAACATCGAACAAAAAGACATTATTTGTTAAAACCATTTCTATCATACTACATATGGTTTCTATTCCTATTCCACTCATTCTTGTCTTCGTACATAGGAACTCTTGCACAGTGTATATACCATGCTTATTAGGTATTACTGTAAAAAGTGAATTTATGTCAAGAGTTACCAACAAATATGTATCATTAGTTTTTCCATGTCTATACCATTCATAAAGTTTCTTTAGAAAGTTGCCAGTATCTTTGATATAATTAGGCAATAATGGTAGATATTGCTTTAAAACATCCTGAACATATATAGACAATGGCTTGTTGGCCCACTCCCTACTTGACACAAAGGGGGTTCAGTAAGGGATTTATACAACTTGGGTATACCATATATTGTAGGGGTAACAGAACATGATACCCATCAAGTAGTTAAACAATTCTATCGAGATATGTCCTTGTAACTGTAAATCATATACAGACATATTGACTTTTGTTATTGTCCTCTTTATATCAATAAAATTAACTTCTTTAAAAGTCTTAACATCATTTAAAAAATCATTCATGGATGCAACATATTTACCTTTATCATATGACTATTGCTCCACCTTTATCAGCTTGTTTAATTATGAGATAATCAGCTGCTTTTAGTTCACATAATGCTTTATATTCATCATATGCAAGGTTAAAAGATTTCCTATTAATATCATTCTTTTTTTGTTGTTTATACAACAACCTAAAGTCCTCTTCATGTGCACTTAAAAAGCATTGACAATGGGACAATGTATAGGCATAAAAATACTACACTTTCTGTGCTCAAGAGTCCCTGCAGTTGCTTCATTCTTAAAAAGTACCTTTTGAGTGTTTCTCTTCTGTTTTGCTTTATTTGAGCTAATAGTCTTATAATTCAACAGTGAGACTTTTCTGCAGTTGGTGTGTATCCAGTAATTTTGCTATTTTGAACCTGCTGTGGACACTTGTTTGAAAAGGAGATGACACAACCAATACAAACAGGGAAAGGAGATGGTCAAATGGTCTATGCTGGAAGAAGTTCTGTTCGTAGTCTTCATGTGAAGTGAGTGGTTATGACTAATGCATTAGCCAAACATCTTAAGGACAAAGGGCCAACACATACATTTAAATTTAAAGTGCTACATTTATTAAATATTGATATGAGAGGTGGGGGTATTAACAACAGGTTCGATATAGATGAATACAAATAGATAACTATGCTAGAAGCAGAAAGATGCCTGGGTCTCAATAATCTGGTTAGCATAAAGCCCATCTTGGTAGCTAAACAAAAGCAATATAAGTGACAATTTTTCAAACTTAAAAAATGGTGATGAAATGTTTATGAAATTTTATGCAAATGTTATATTTCATATTGTATCTTTAAATATTATAAGGCTGATTAATTGATCTTATATTTAATTGAACTGATTTTTTAATGGATGGTTGTGTCGTGTGCTTTATTGAAATGGTTATTTAAATTGCATTTAATATGATACCAGTATACTGATGAAGGGTGTTACCTGAAAGCTTTATCTTGTATTCTGTGAATAAATTTTTTTGTGTCTTTTTTGTGTCTTTTCGGCTTTTCCCGGCTAGGGGTTGCCACAGCGGAACTCCGGTCCGCTAATGATTGGCAGTTGAGTTTTACATGCTGAGTAACAGCCCTGATGCACAACCTTCATCGAAGGTATGCCCATTCACACATGTCTCCACGCAGAAGACACTCTAGCTGAGAATCGAACCGGACAGCATCTTACTGCGAGACGACAACGCTACCGCAGCACCACCACCGCGGGTATTCTGTGAATAAATTTAATACAAAAAAAAATCTAATCATACTAATACAGTTAGTGCATATGTAGAGGGCTCCAATACATTGATATGTTAGAAATTCAATAATGATATCTGCGTCTTCAAAATGCTGGCTGGGCAAAATAAGAAAAATATTTAGGGGAAAGAGGTGATATGCTTATCCTTATTTTGTGAACATGTTGTACACTTTTACTGAATACTTTCTTTAAATTAATTCTAATGTAATATTCAGATATGTAAACCTTTTGTATCATAGCATAGAGATAGGATTAGAAATGTCAGGTTGAGAGCCTGATATAAATCATTTTAGAGTTTACTCGATTCAGTTATTTATTGATTTACTTCCTAACTGATTCATTCACTGACTGACTGACTGTGCTGCATTCTGTTTTACTTTATGTATTGAAATCTGCTGCTAACTGTAGAAAACCTGCAAATGCAGTACAAGCTGTGTCTGTTTGCAATTGCATCGTCAAACAGTAGGACCAGAAGACGAGTAATCAGGAAGCAGTTGGCTAGCTGCTCAGCAGAGAGTTAATCCAAACACAAGCTTATTGATAACTAAAATATAACACACACACATTTTCAAAGCTGAAACCCAATTTTACAAGATGAGAGCAAAATGACAGCAAAAAGCAATGTTAAAAATATTTATGTACGTAATAAGCACATTATCTGTAAATTTACCTGCCGTTATTCTTGTAGTTTGATGTCTGTGATACAGCTTCATTTGTTGTTCCTAAAAAGTTATTTTTATAAACCAGAAAAAGTTTAACATCAGATAAAGTATGTACAACTAAATGAAATTGCAGACACATTTGTCTAAATAATAATTATTAACAATGTATTGTTTCTTATTGTCTTTATTTGCTTATTATCCTTATTATTAGTGAGATACATACTGTTAAGTACCTATATTGTTAATTAATTGTAGTGTCCATAATATATAAAATAGTTGACCAACAGCTATTCCATTTTTGCGTATCTAGATATGAGTTGGCCCACTTTTTCAGTTTATAACTATTTAAATGACAAGTACCCTCCCGGGCTGTGGGTATTATCTTTCAATGTTGAAAAATGAGATAAATCAATGTCAGAACATAATTATTTTACCAACAGTAATCACATAAGGCAAGCTGAAAAGGTGTGTGTGTGTGTGTGTGTGTGTGTGTGTGTGTGTGTGTGTGTGTGTGTGTGTGTGTGTGTTGGGGGGGTTGATATCAAAAGGCCAAAACGTAATGTCTGTTTATCTAAAAGAGACCAATTAATAGCAGTAGCTGTACCATAAATTATAACTTGCTACAAGGGCTGTACTTTAGAGCATATAATCAGCATTTGTTGGCTCACATCACCAACATTTAAAATATTCTTTTATTCTATTTGCCAGAAATGTGTGATCTTTAAAATGTAAACATGAATAATGCAGAACACATTTGTTTTTAATCCATAAACACTTTCATTCCTACATGACTTGGAGCTGTCTCGAAAATGTTAATAAATATGGCTAAAATGAGGCAGATCATTTCTGGATTAAAAACAAATTTATTCTGCTAACTACACTAGAGGTTTCTTGTTTTTGCATTTGGCTCTTGTTTACAGTCTTTGAATGAAGGTGAATAATGAGTAAAGACTTGTGTTTTGCTGTTTTTCAGTCATGTTTCTCACAGCTCAGGGGTTATTGTTTCTGTATTGTGTTTTTCTTACCTACTCAATGTTGGTGTCTTTATGAGACAAAACTATTTAGTAAGAGCTTTTCAGCACTCTAACCATTTTTTTGTGTTTTACTCTGGCACTGACTATGTGTTATATAACATGAATAAACCAATAATATTCTCTGATATTGGCCCACGCAAGTATTATTGTTGCCTGTATTTGTACATATTGCCACCATCTCCATGCCTCTGTTAGACAGCACTCCTTCTAGGATATGGTAGCATTGGTCTCTGAGTTCCAAAGATGTTTAACAAACAGGATGCCTGCTTTAAACCATTGTGGGCAACAAATTGTATTTTTATGGATTCTAATTCACTTTCATTTCAAAGGGGAAAATGTCAAAATAGTCTAGCTGTAGAATGAGGTTTGGCCCAGAAGGGGGTAAACTAGTGGATTAAAGACCATATAGACATAATTCCATTGCCACTCAAATTTGGGAGAATGAGCCTTGATCTTCCAAAGCATCATCTTATAACCAAAAATCTATACATCATTGTATCTGGCAACCCAAAAGTGTATACAGTATCTTGGCATGTGTGGCTAGAAAAGTGTCCTTTTCAGTGGGATCATAAAACATTATCTGAATGGTTCCTTTGGACATGTATACAATCGCTTGATATCTTAATTGCACATGATATCCTAGTTTTTGATGATGCTATAGGTTTGCTGCCAGCACCTTCCTTTTATGGTACAGGGAATTGCTGTAATCCAAGGCCATTTGCACCATATATCCTGCCAGTTTAAATTTGTTTCCTAATTCGCTGGCTTTTTGTGGTTTATCCCCCCAATCAGTGTAGTCTAAGCACTTTATTACAAAGTGCCTTGGATTGTTAGTGACATTGGTTTCTGGAAAGAATTCTATGACACCGCTCAATTGTAAGTGACGTTTTGAATCCTAATATTTTTGTTAGTGTCTGACTAATGAATTTCACCAATTCTGTTGCTTCCACTGACGCTGTCAGCCCAATAAACCTAATGTTGATGATTCAAGATTGATTCTCTAAATCTGGCAGATTATTTTCTGTTCTTAGGAAATGATTATCTAGTTCCTGTTTCTTGTTATAGTTTGTTGTGACTCACTCATCTCATAATTTTCTTTGTTGCATTTGGAAAGTTTCTTGTATTGTTTGTAACCACACCTCATATGTTGCAGCCACAGTTTTTAGATACTGTATGTTCACTGCTGCTGTTTTTATAATATCCAAGAGTTTTTCTATTGAGGCCCACAATGCTTAAAGCTCCTCTTGTACTGAGAGTTGTTTGATTGCCATTTTGCCCTAGGGCCTTTATACGCCTAGCCATGTAAGACCATTGTTCCCTTATTGACCAAGTTGTATGTTCTATATTTGCAGCACGAGTCTTTGAGCATTACCAACTGTCCTTATCCAAGAGAAACATGGGTAACAACCCCAGGGTAAATTTATGGCCTCCTATCCAGCTGTCTAAGTTACACTTAAATAGGGTCATTGATGAGCTCTGTTTTATGTGACGTGAGAGTTTGATCCATTGGAGTGGTAATCTCTGGGAGACATATTTGTCTCTCTAGCATGTCTTGTTAATGTCACAGGCTAGGTTAGGATCCCTAGAGTGAGTGAATCTTGTCCCATTTAACTTGCAGATGTGCAGTATTTCCATTAGGGCAGGGTCTTAGACTGCTCTGTAGGCCAGACACAAGTCACCTCTCAGCAGCCTATAAGATACAGAGTACAGTGACAGGACCTTCAGTCTGTCCGTGTAGGTCATGTGTTGAAGGCCTTGAATTTTCTTGGTGACAAACCTCTGAGGTCTCTCCAGCTGCTGCAGGTGTCTGGTGAGGTATATACAGAAGGGACCATTGCACTCTGTTAGTGATCTGATGAGGGATGAGTACAGGGGACTTATAACATCTTTAGCTCTAAAGGGCTTCCTTACTACTGTGGACATATGGTAATTGAAGTTAAGGTTGGTATCAACCTGTGCTCCCAAATCTCTAACCACAGGGTTTGAGCGAAAGGGGTATTGTAATTTGCAGTGAATTGTCCTTTGCCAAAAGGAATGATAACACATTTTTTTGCATTTAGTTTAAGTCTGTGGCTTCATCCTCTAACTCTCTTCTATTATATTATCTCTTCTAGATCTGTAGCTATGGATTAACTTTTCATCATTGCACAGACATTGAGGAGTCATTGAAATGTGCCAGTAGTATCAACATGTACTTTGCTGATCTGGAAAAATGCATATGTGCATGTACCCAAGAATGTTTTGGGAGAGATGATACAATAGAATGAGTCCTTATGGTCATTCCTATAAGGTGTTTGCTTTCAGTATTTGAGGGACAAATGCTGAGTCAGTATTTATAATGATAAGTTAAATATGTTCAAGATAAACACAGAATATCCCCAGAAAAGTATGCCCCGTCTCTTCACCTGCTTGTGATTTCCATGGACAGGTTATAAAAGAGTCAAAGTCTGAAGGATATCTAGTCAGGTTTTACAGTGATAAAACCTTTGTTGTTTACAGATGTTTTCTTCCTAGCCTCTAGTAACTGTGATCTCCAGTTGTTTACAGATGTTATCTTCCTAGCCTCTAGTGACTGTGATCTCCAGTTGTTTAAAGATGTTGTCTTCCTAGCCTTTAGTACCTGTGATTTCCAGCATTAACTGGAATATTTCACTACTGAAAATAAAGCAGTTGGGGTGAACATCAGAACTTTCAGCTCAGAGGCTGTGATTCTAGTGGAAAACATTGAATGGTTTTCTACATATGGGGGGAATGGTTACCTCTGGTGAAGAAATGTAAGCATCTTGTGGTTTTAGTCATGAGTGATGGCAGGAAAGAATCTGAAGCCTGAGCCTGATAGCAGCACTGCAGGTGTTGAACCAGGATCTATTGATGAATCCAGAAGAGCGTTAAAGGATGAAGCTATCAATTTACTAGTCAGTTTTTGTTAACATATTCACTAAGAGACATCACCTTTTAATAGAAATTTCCAAGGATGAACTTGCATATACAAGTGAGTGAAACAAGGATCTCTCATAAGATAACTCAGCTCACCCTCTTTTACAGAGTAAAGAGACTGGAAATCTAAGAGGATTTCACTGTACAGCTGATTTGCCTTTATGTTGAAAGGAGTCAGCTGAGGCAGCCAGGACACCTTGTGTAGATGCAGCCTTGGCTCCCCCATTTCATCCACAGATGGCACACTTAGAGGAGACAATGGAGTAGGCCCGGGCGATTTTGGAAAGTTTACATCTCACTGGTTGCCTGTGAAAACCAGATTACTCCACAGCATGAGTTGTTTACTGTTGCTGGATTACAAAAGTCTGGATTAACCCTCTTAGCTTGTTGTCAGTATGACTCTTACCCAGACAGTTGGTTTAGAAAATGAATAAATGGAAGGATTGACTGATATATAGATGGACTTTGCACTGTTAACTAGTGAACTACTAACTTGATTTGGTGTTAAGCAAAGCCAGGAAATGTCGAAATCTAAAGACTTCATGCCCACTAGGTATAAGCAGACATTCATGTAGATGTGTTGTTACTGGGGCTGCATGGCCACACAAATGTAAATCACCTTCCAATATAAAGGATAGAAAAATATTAAAAATCAAAACTGATTGCTATATTTCCTTAGCATTTGTTCTTCCATTTATGAATTCTGCATCTTTTTGTACATAGTCTCATGCACTACTTTAAAAATATGATTTAACCAGAGACTGATGATCGTTGATCAATTGTATTACAATTCCTTACTGCAGAAAAAGGTAATTAGCCAATTTAATTTACTCTATAAGTGCATTCAGCATTCTGCCTGGCCTCTATCCCTGTAATCCATATCATCCCTTCTCCACCTGTTCCATGTCCTCTTAAACATCCGAGTGGAGTGGGTTCTACTTCAAATATCCTTTTGATAGTCCATTACATTTGTTAACAGAACTCTCCATGAAGATGCATTTTTCAGCTCAAGAGACTAATGCAGCCCTACATTTGGATACCTATGCCCCCCTTTCCTGTTCAGGTGAATGTTTTACATCACCTCAATATGATCTCATGAACCTGTATCATGTCACCTTTTTTCTTTTCTGGTCATGTGTGAAGAGATCAAGGTCTTCCATTCTCTGGTCATATCTTTTCTCCTCCATCTTGCACAGCCTTCTGGTCTTGACTATCCAGCAACCTGATGTCTGGCTCCCTTTATGTCCCCCAGAACTGCTGTGTTCTGACCATGGCCAAATTAAGTGAAATCATCTCTTTGCTTTCGGAGTCTCTCCCCTCACAATCCAGCATTTTACAAGTTGTTGCAATGGCCTTTTTATTCTGCCCCTGGTATTCTAACCCATGTGTGACCAGGGACTTTTTCAGTTCTTTTGTCATCAGTTCCACCTCTAGGGCAAATATTTCACCCCAGGTTTGCTGTGGACCAGGTGCGGTGATTTGCATTTTAATGTACATAAACTCAACTATCACTTTTCATCACACTTGAACAACCATTGCAAATCCTTCCTTAGATTCTCCCCTCATCGCACACTGTTGAGCTTAACTTTGTGTCATCAGTGAAAGTGACAATCATATTTTCGGTTCTCTCAAATATATCTAGGTATATTTGAAATGAAGAGACTGAAGATGGCTTGACTGTGACAAATGACTGAGGTATGCCATTTGTCACTTTTCTTATTCCTGATGTCCTACTCAGCACAATCCTCTGTGCCTCACCACTCAAAAATGCATTAGTCCAGTGTCTTCATCTTAACTGCATACTTTGTGACACAGTTTTCCTAGCTGCTAAACCTGTGCATTGAATGAAAGGCACTGATGAAATCCAGGTAGACCATATAGTGGTACTTCCTTATCACGTTTTTCTATAAAGCAGTCAAAAACTGATTGTGTTAAACTGACAGCTTCTACTGAACATGAACTCATGCTGGTTACTGTCCTGGAGATTGCTTTCATATAAGAAAACAACTGACCTTTCCCTCAGAATTCTCTAGCTCTCTGACTTTCCCCGTGAATCCTGTTAAGTTCCCTGGATTTTTCTTTCTTCTCCTTTTGCAAGGTTGCCTCGTTTACTCTTTTGAAGTCATTAAACCCTTCCATTGTTGCAAGATTTTTACTGACATTTCCATCGTGGAAACTGTCATCATACCAGATAGGGTCCTGAAGACACTGGAAGGTCTTCTAACTAGTCTCTGTGCTTTATATTCCCAGAGGGAAAACAGTTCCCTTTTAACCTTCCACTCTGTTTTTCTCATACTTTGTTTAAACCTGCCCTACGTTGTGACTGTCTATTGAATTGTTGAGACTCTTGCTAGTGATTAGCAAAGAGGTAATATTAAAAAACATGGAAACAGGAGAACAGTTAATGTCAAATACTGCTTTTCTGCTTTAAATAGTATTTTTGCATGAGGACAAGTTCTCCTTTACCCTCTCATAAGTGGGTTTTGACCCCATAGCCCCTGAATATATATATATATATATATATATATATATATATATATATATATATATATATATATATATATATATACATACACACCACCTCTCCTGGAATATCAAGCAGTTAATTACCATTGTTTTGCTATTATCTTCTGAACTATATTACTGAGGCATTGGGGAGGGGGTTGTAGTAACCTGTTCCCATAACCCATCCAGCCATTTATCATGCTGTTGCTTATCTTCAGAGCCAATGAACGATGGAACTTTGTTGATTGTGTTGTCATGCCATGTGTGACCAGATTGTTCTGTCATAAACATATTCCTGTTGAGATAAAAGGTTTCATGGCCAACTGCTGACACTGCCAAGGTCTGTGCTTTCTCTTGAAAAAAATATGGTAGAAATAAACAAATGCAAACTCTGATTAACAAAAAATGCTGTTTCCTGCAAATTCATCAAAGGGGAAAGGCAATAATGGTTTCTGTATTTTTTTTCTTTTCTCTAAGTAAAGATAATTATGACAACCATTATTTTAAACATTAAGGGATGTAATTGGATGAGCTAATCAGGTTTTGATGTGCAAAGCTTGCCACTCCCCCAAACATTTATGTAAAGTAATAATTTTGATAAAGCTCAATTTAGGATCATATTTTTTAATTTCTCTCTTTTTTTCCATCACAAAGCTTGAGCTTCAATTTCTTTTCTCATTTTTCTGACTTATTCCATCCCATTAAGCTCCTCCTCTTGATTTAGACTAATTTGTTCCTTAATGTCTCTCCATAGCCATACTTCCACCAGTAGAAAACTAAAAGTTCAGCTGAGGCATAACATCATCCTTTATCTCAACTTCTTTGCTGAAGAATTCTAGATAGATATAAAATAATGGGAACAAAGGCCCAAAATCTAATACTAGTTTTAAATATTGCACTAAATCACATAACAAGTTCACATAACAAGATGATTAGTATCAATCAACATACATTTTCTGAGTACTAAGATGCTTGAAACTTCAATTATGTCATTGTTGATGGACTTTACTTCTCAGTAATTTTACCAGCAAATAAATAATTTTATGTGGGTCAGGGCAAACATATGAGGAAATCAGGGATGTTCTCCAAAATCAGAGACAGATGAAAAGCATGCATCACTCTCTGCTGATTTATATTATTATTATTATAGCAATAACCCATGCCTGGGTGTGGGTAATGCGGGATTTAACCATGGTTGACGTGGTTTGGTCCCAAGGGCGAAGCTCAAGGGACCAAACAAAGACAACAGTGGTTAAATCCCGCATTACCCACACCCAGAAGTGGGTTATTGCTATTATACAATGACATTATATAAGAAAATAAAGAATTACTTTTCTTAAATAATGGCATTGTATAATGCCTCTTTACTGCCCTTCCGCAGCTGTCTGGTATTCCGCGGCAGTTCTGATGTACTGCGCATGCCTATGCAGTACATCAGAGCTGTGGGCAAAAGCAATGGAGAACGCAAGATCTCTGTTGCTTTTTACTGTTTCTCTATGTTAAATGGGTTTAACATAGTGAGACAGCTTTAAAATAAGCAACAGAGATCTCTGTTACTTATTTTAAAGCTGTCTCGCTATGTTAAACCCATTTAATATAGCGAGACAGGTTTAAAAAAAGCAACGGAGATCGCAAGATCTCCGTTGCTTTTTACACACTGTGTCGCTATGTTAAAGGAGTTTAACATAGCGAGACAGCTTTAAAAAAAGCAACGGAGATCTGCATTGCTTTTTTTAAACCTGTGTCGCTATGTTAAACTCTTTTAACATAGCGAGACAGTGTTTTATACTAACGGAAAAAGTCCGGGCAACCGGACCTTTTTCCGTTAGTATATTGAGGGATTTACAACGGGCACGCTGGTTGGGCTGGCCAATCAGCGTGCACGTTTTAGAGGAAGAATTGTATAATATTATTTTTCCCCCCTCCTCATTAGTTCTGTTGAATAAATAGCCTGCATGTGTTGGTACATTCTCCAGCCATTTCTGACAGTGACAGGCGCATGGCCTCTAATGTGATTTGTTGTAATAGCTAAAAAAGCCTTCCCTCCCTAGGGCAGGTGAGCTGACAAAACTGATGGTCATCATTACCCCCAAATGACTCCTTACTGATCATGCCCACTAGTCAAAACCATGTTCCTCAAACACCAGTCAGAGGTTCATATCTCTGAGAAATGGAACCAGCCTGTTCAACATTTTCTTTTCATAATTTTTCTGTATTCATGAGAAAATGTTCTCTATTTTTGAGAGACTCACCACAGTCTTAATTCACACTGTCTACTTCTGTTCAGAATTTAGTATTTTTCATAGTCACCTGTTTTCCCTGGATAATGTTTTCATGTTTAAAATGTAAGACTGAGTGCAGTAATAAATTTAATGTCAAATAGAAACAGTCATGGTCAAATATGAAATATTAAAAGTGATTCAGCTGTGGTACATTTAAAAATAGTTCATTGCCAGTGTAAACTGCTGTGCTAATAACCATTGCTGGAAATCTTATATTCATGAGTGATAAATATTTATGTAATATTTGACAGAGGCAAGCAATCATCACAAGTGTTTAATAACAATAGCTTTTTTCAGTATTACATTGCTAGGCATCATCTTTTTTCAGCAATCTGACTGCAATGAGGTAGATAAAAAGGAGAACAATTACAATATTAATTCAATTTCTGTGAAAGAGAAAGTTTTTCTATGGAATGTATGTTTGACAGAAATAAGCACATGCATATGTACATACATACATATGTACATATATACTTATATACACATATATATATATATATATATATATATATATATATATATATATATATATATATATATACATACATACCATGAGATCTGATGTTAGAGACATCAAATATACTACCTCATATAATCCTCATTGCCACATCATGGACGATGTTGGGAACAGTGCTGCTGATATAAGAAAAATATAGATGCTAACCAACTGCTTCTCTCTCTCTCTGTCTCTCTCTCTCTCTCTCTCTTTTTTTTTTTGTAAATGGTGACTGAATTAAAAGGGAAGTTGCATGTCATGTATTAGTTGTAATACTAATGAGGTTTGGCATAATGATTAAGGTCTTTACTAGACTTTCTTTTGACATACCTATCATGAAAAAAAACACAGACAATCAGCATTCCCATTGCTCAGAGTAAACATCCTTATTTATTAAGACAATTTATCACAGTTCATGCCATGCCAGTGTTCTGGCAGTGCAGGTAAGAAGATACAAATAAATTATTTTCATTCTATCATTTTACAAACAAGAAATGTCCAACAACTTTCTGTTGTCAGTCTGATTAAATTTTGTAGGAGTGAATTATCTTTAACACACATTAGTTGGAAGTGCCAAAAACAAAAACAAAAGAAGATGAAGTCACTGTAGTACTGCAGCCATCTTGTGACCATATACTACATCTACAGCACGGTGCAGGCATCGGCACACTACGTCACAAAGGATATAATAGGTTTGGCTGGATACTTACATCCCATGTCTTAACTTCAAGCTTTAACACACTGGTTCTTTCCACAAATGCTAAAACTGCTATACAAACAAACACTGCTGTTAAAAAACAGTGAATGTTCTGTGTAGGCTAACTGCGGCTATTAATTGGATGTTTTTTGTTCTTAAAAAGTTTCATAATTGCCTGATTACTACATTTTCTTCTCAGGAACACAATATTTGAACCAATGGAGCAGACTGGAATGAAGGATTTTAAGACTTCCTTTGTTTATCCTACAGATTCATGGCAGTCATCACAATTCATTATCTTATTCTGAAAGTATTATTTCTATGTTTGATTACCAAAGGAAAGTATGGCTGAATACATACACATTGCCACTTTTACTTGTAACTACTACATATTGTTCACTCTGTTATACACATAACATCTGCAGTTTCCTGCAGACTGTAAACCACCCCTCTTCAGAAGAGCAGCTAGTCTTGGCCTTGCTTTTATATTATTACAACAAATATGTGGTTTTGAGCTGAACTGTTCATTTTTTTTTTTGCTTGAATTGATATTCTAGGTAAGATAAAGGGGATTTTTGTCCTCTGTGGTTGTTCTTCACCTTAACTTACATGGTGTAAGTATTATCATAATTCTCTCTCTCTTTCTCTGCTGCTCCAGTCTGTCAGTGATGCAGTCAAAATTTGTCATTGACATATGTTTTATTATATTCTTTTTTACTTTGAAATTTAATTTCTAGTCATTTTAATTCACAAAAAAATAAATGTTTCCCTCTCAGCTGATATTCTCAACAAATTACATCATCTTCAGATGAGTTGGAGTATATATAACAAGGTATCAGTTACACTACAGACTTTGTTTATAATGAACTTGACTCAAATTGTTCTTTATTTCATAGCTTTGTTTCTAAGTTATAGCAAAATAACACCAGTACATCGACTATGTAATATAAATCTAGTGTCGTATTCATAGTTATTACATGAATTCATAAAGGATATTCACACTGTCAGTACATTTCCTCAACAGATTCAGCATTCATAGTGGTCATTTAACCCAAAGTGTAAGGAATGTGAGCAGTCATATGAAAAATGAACTTATAATGAGATGCAAATGAGAAATGATGTAATATGGAGTATGCTAATGAGTCCTCCTCCTGCCTGTCAGCAATTCAAAGTCAGAATTTTATGCATTTCCATGCAATCTACAGAGTCTTATAAATGGAGAAATCCTGTCTTTCCTACTTTGCAATCCACTATAGTGCTAACATCTTTTGCTACCATTGTTGTTTCCCAGTGTGAGCTGCTTGTCTTGGCTAAGCTAAAACCGACTGTGCCCAGAGGCACTGGATGGCAAAAAAGACAGAGTTATAGATTGAGAATAACTCACTATAATTTTGATAATCAGGCAATACTTAATAGGTTCAGAGTGGACAGGGGTATTGTAAGGGACTTCTTGAGTATGTATAGCCTGCACAGGGGCACTGGTGGGGGGTGGCTGGCCTTCCTTTCCCTATGGATACAAAGGTATCTATAGTCCTTGCTATACTTGCTATGTGGACCTTCCACAGATAGACTGGGGACACTTTGTGCATCTCACATGCTTCTGCCTCGAGGATACCTTGGCAGGTCCTGGATGTACTCTTAGCATAAGGGAAACAGTATATCTATTTTTCAGTGTCATCTCAGGACCAACCTAGCCTATGCCAGCCTTTTATGGGGAGGCAGATTTCCCTCAGTTACTCAGTGTGATGGATTACACCTATGCTGCAATTAGGGCCACATCTGGTCCAGTGGGTGAGCAGAGGGATACCATTCCATCAATTGCGAGGTCATTAGTGATGCATGGGGTTCATCACCAATGTGTCTGCTCAGCACCCTGGCAGTTCCCACAATTCCCATATCTGGCACACTTGCTCACTCTACCACCTCTACATGCATGGTAGGATGTTCAGTGGTCATCTTGTTGGTAAGTGGAAAAATATTTTTGTTTCTTTTTTTTAATTTTATATAGGTGGATTGGATACTCTAAATTGGCCCTAGGCATGAGTGCGTGCGTCTGTGGAAGGTTGGGTGCCGGGCTGGCAACTCGACACCATAAAACTCCACTGCCAATCATGAGCGGACAGGTGATCCGCTGTGGTGACCCTTAACTGGGAAAAGCCGAAAGGAGAAGAAGAAGAAGAAGATTACTAGTTATTTATGGTAAAATGTATTGCTGAATATTAAACTAATTTCTTTTGTCTCTTCCCTGCCTTTTATCTGTTACTTTATCTTGCTTTTTTGTTCTCTAAAGTGATTATTTGCTGCTTGTTCATGGGCTCATAGATTAGTACTAAGCTAACTGCTCTTGTGAGCCATTTTAAGCCTAGCCACTTATCCTTTGTGAGACTCAAACCCTGCACCTTGTGTTTGCAAAGTAAACAGTTTAATCATTAGGCCACTCTCCCTCTATAGTTTGTTTAAATTGTAAGTGTTATTCTAAGCCTCTTAGTTTTAGGTTTTAAGCACTTGGGCTTTAGGCTTACCCCTTAGCTCTCCCTGGCTTTTTCTCTCAGATTCTGAAGGATATGGATGGACAATTTCCTAAAGTTTTCCTGCCAGTCCGGTTGGTATGGGCAAACTGAGACAGTGTAGCAACTGGCTTATGTACACAGATAACCACCTACTACTACCACCTAGGAACACAATTTGCATTAGATGTAATTACATTAGGAACCTAGAGTTCATGCTCTCTCCCTCACAAGCCAGTATATCTGGCAGTGAGAAGGTTGTCAACACAATCACTACACCTCAAACACCACTCACACCTACACAACACACACCTACATATGTGGAGGTCCTCAACAAATACATACCTAAACAAAGTAGACCTCCGAGGCAAAAACCTCTAAAGTCAAAACACGTGCGATCTTCACAGCCCTCAACACCACATAACATGCATAGTTCACACACCTGGGTCTAAAAACCATTAAGGCTTAACCATAAACCCAAAATATTAGTCATAAGAGACGCCATTGTCAGACACATGGATGTGCCTCTCACCAGGCTGGATAAGGAGAAAGTCACAGTTAGTTGTCTGCCAGGGGCCAGAATCCACCATATCACACACGCACTCAAGTCTCCCTACAACAGGTACTTTTATGACTCTGTCATAGTCCATGTTGGTGTGAATTACTTGAGACATACCTCCCTGGACTATATGAAGTGAGACATGATTGAACTCGCTGAATATGTGTCCCAGGCAGGTATAATCAGCATTCTACCATCACCCAGAATCAGTATTGTGCTAGTTACTTTTAAAAGTGATAAGTTACTATTACTAGTTACTTTTAAGCGAAAGCATTATATTACTATTACTTATTACTATTCGAAAACTAATATATTACTATTATTAGTTACTAACTAAAGTAACTAGTTAATTTTACTTACCTTTGAGTTACTTCTATGTAAGTATAGTTTATCAATTCTCATATTCAGATTTACTCAAACAGTGCTTGTGTGTGAGGAATACATGCTTACTGCACATGAATACGAGTGCATTAAAGTTGTATACACAGTGTTACAATAATGATGAATAGCATTTTACAATTTACAAAGTCACACAGACTAGTCCATATAGCCAGAGAGTCACAATTTAATACTTAAACCAAAGTACATACAGCCAGCAACACAACAGAAAATGTCATATAGGTCTAACAAAATAAACCAAAATATCACTTTATATAACTACTCACAATGACTACAGAATGAATGAGTGGAGAAACAATTCAGTGATATGTAGGAAAATCTGATGGAAACTTTAGCAACTACCTCACACAACAGAAAGTTTCCTCAATGCAACTGCATGAATGTTGGCAAAGTAATAAAGCAGAGGATGTTTTGGCATCAGTACTGATTTTCAATTTACAGAAGTAAGCCTGTACAGCTATACACACACACACATATATATATATATATATATATATATATATATATATATATATATATATATACCATGAGATCTGATGTTAGAGACATCAAATATACTACCTCATATAATCCTCATTGTCACATCATGGACGATGTTGGGAACAGTGCTGCTGATATAAGAAAAATATAGATGCCAACCAACTGCTTCTCTCTCTCTCTTTCTCTCTCTCTCTCTCTCTCTCTTTTTTTTTTTTTTTTTGTAAATGGTGACTGAATTAAAAGGGAAGTTGCATGCCATGTATTAGTTGTAATACTAATGGGGTTTGGCATAATGATTAAGGTCTTTACTAGACTTTCTTTTGACATACCTATCATGAAAAAAACACAGACAATCAGCATTCCCATTGCTCAGAGTAAACATCCTTATTTATTAAGACAATTTATCACAGTTCATGCCATGCCAGTGTTCTGGCAGTGCAGGTAAGAAGATACAAATAAATTATTTTCATTCTATCATTTTACAAACAAGAAATGTCCAACAACTTTCTGTTGTCAGTCTGATTAAATTTTGTAGGAGTGAATTATCTTTAACACACATTAGTTGGAAGTGCCAAAAACAAAAACAAAAGAAGATGAAGTCACTGTAGTACTGCAGCCATCTTGTGACCATATACTACATCTACAGCACGGTGCAGGCATCGGCACACTACGTCACAAAGGATATAATAGGTTTGGCTGGATACTTACATCCCATGTCTTAACTTCAAGCTTTAACACACTGGTTCTTTCCACAAATGCTAAAACTGCTATACAAACAAACACTGCTGTTAAAAAACAGTGAATGTTCTGTGTAGGCTAACTGCGGCTATTAATTGGATGTTTTTTGTTCTTATAAAGTTTCATAATTGCCTGATTACTACATTTTCTTCTCAGGAACACAATATTTGAACCAATGGAGCAGACTGGAATGAAAGATTTTAAGACTTCCTTTGTTTATCCTACAGATTCATGGCACTCATCACAATTCATTATCTTATTCTGAAAGTATTATTTCTATGTTTGATTACCAAAGGAAAGTATGGCTGAATACATACACATTGCCACTTTTACTTGTAACTACTACATATTGTTCACTCTGTTATACACATAACATCTGCAGTTTCCTGCAGACTGTAAACCACCCCTCTTCAGAAGAGCAGCCTGTCTTGGCCTTGCTTTTATATTATTACAACAAATATGTGGTTTTGAGCTGAACTGTTCATTTTTTTTTGCTTGAATTGATATTCTAGGTAAAATAAAGGGGATTTTTGTCCTCTGTGGTTGTTCTTCACCTTAACTTACATGGTGTAAGTATTATCATAATTCTCTCTCTCTTTCTCTGCTGCTCCAGTCTGTCAGTGATGCATATTCTTTTTTACTTTGAAATTTAATTTCTAGTCATTTTAATTCACAAAAAAATAAATGTTTCCCTCTCAGCTGATATTCTCAACAAATTACATCATCTTCAGATGAGTTGGAGTATATATAACAAGGTATCAGTTACACTACAGACTTTGTTTATAATGAACTTGACTCAAATTGTTCTTTATTTCATAGCTTTGTTTCTAAGTTATAGCAAAATAACACCAGTACATCGACTATGTAATATAAATCTAGTGTCGTATTCATAGTTATTACATGAATGCATAAAGGATATTCACACTGTCAGTACATTTCCTCAACAGATTCAGCATTCATAGTGGTCATTTAACCCAAAGTGTAAGGAATGTGAGCAGTCATATGCAAAATGAACTTATAATGAGATACAAATGAGAAATGATGTAATATGGAGTATGCTAATGAGTCCTCCTCCTGCCTGTCAGCAATTCAAAGTCAGAATTTTATGCATTTCCATGCCATCTACAGAGTCTTATAAATGGAGAAATCCTGTCTTTCCTACTTTACAATCCACTATAGTGCTAACATCTTTTGCTACCATTGCCGTTTCCCAGTGTGAGCTGCTTGTCTTGGCTAAGCTAAAACCGACTGTGCCCAGAGGCACTGGATGGCAAAAAAGGCAGAGTTATAGATTGAGAATAACTCACTATAATTTTGATAATCAGGCAATACTTAATAGGTTCAGAGTGGACAGGGATATTGTAAGGGACTTCTTGAGTATGTATAGCCTGCACAGGGGCATTGGTAGGGGGTGGCTGGCCTTCCTCTCCCTATGGATACAAAGGTATCTATAGTCCTTGCTATACTTGCTATGTGGACCTTCCACAGATAGACTGGGGACACTTTGTGTATCTCACAGGCTTCTGCCTCGAGGATACCTTGGCAGGTCCTGGATGTACTCTTAGCATAAGGGAAACAGTATATCTATTTTTCAGTGTCATCTCAGGACCAACCTAGCCTATGCCAGCCTTTTACGGGGAGGCAGATTTCCCACAGTTACTCAGTGTGATGGATTACACCTATGCTGCAATTAGGGCCACATCTGGTCCAGTGGGTGAGCAGAGGGATACCATTCCATCAATTGCGAGGTCATTAGTGATGCATGGGTTCATCACCAATGTGTCTGCTCAGCACCCTGGCAGTTCCCACAATTCCCATATCTGGCACACTTGCTCACTCTACCACCTCTACATGCATGGTAGGATGTTCAGTGGTCATCTTGTTGGTAAGTGGAAAAATATTTTGTTTCTTTTTTTTAATTTTATATAGGTGGATTGGATACTCTAAATTGGCCCTAGGCATGAGTGCGTGAGTCTGTGGAAGGTTGGGTGCCGGGCTGGCAACTCAACACCATAAAATCTCTACTGCCAATCATGAGCGAACAGGTGATCCGCTGTAGTGACCCCTAAATGGGAAAAGCCGAAAGGAGAAGAAGAAGAAGATTACTAGTTATTTATGGTAAAATGTATTGCTGAATATTAAACTAATTTCTTTTGTCTCTTCCCTGCCTTTTATCTGTTACTTTATCTTGCTTTTTTGTTCTCTAAAGTGATTATTTGCTGCTTGTTCATGGGTTCATAGATTAGTACTAAGCTAACTGCTCTTATGAGCCATTTTAAGCCTAGCCAATTATCCTTTGTGAGACTCAAACCCTGCACCTTGTGTTTGCAAGGCAAACACTTTAATCATTAGGCCACTCTCCCTCTATAGCATGTTTAAATTGTAAGTGTTATTCTAAGCCTCTTAGTTTTAGGTTTAAGCACTTGGGCTTTAGGCTTACCCCTTAGCTCTCCCTGGCTTTTTCTCTCAGATTCTGAAGGATATGGATGGACAATTTCCTAAAGTTTTCCTGCCAGTCTCGTTGGTATGGGCAAACTGAGACAGTGTAGCAACTGGCTTATGTACACAGATAACCACCTACTACTACCACCTAGGAACACAATTTGCATTAGATGTAATTACATTAGGAACCTAGAGTTCATGCTCTCTCCCTCACAAGCCAGTATATCTGGCACTGAGAAGGTTGTCAACACAATCACTACACCTCAAACACCACTCACACCTACACAACACACACCTACATATGTGGAGGTCCTCAACAAATACATACCTAAACAAAGTAGACCTCCGAGGCAAAAACCTCTAAAGTCAAAACACGTGCGATCTCCACAGCCCTCAACACCACATACCATGCATAGTTCACACACCTGGGTCTAAAAACCATTAAGGCTTAACCATAAACCCAAAATATTAGTCATAAGAGACGCCATTGTCAGACACACAGATGTGCCTCTCACCAGGCTGGATAAGGAGAAAGTCACAGTTAGTTGTCTGCCAGGGGCCAGAATCCACCATATCACACACGCACTCAAGTCTCCCTACAATAGGTACTTTTATGACTCTGTCATAGTCCATGTTGGTGTGAATTACTTGAGACATACCTCCCTGGACTATATGAAGTGAGACATGATTGAACTCGCTGAATATGTGTCCCAGGCAGGTATAATCAGCATTCTACCATCACCCAGAATCAGTATTGTGCTAGTTACTTTTAAAAGTGATAAGTTACTATTACTAGTTACTTTTAAGCGAAAGCATTATATTACTATTACTTATTACTATTCGAAAACTAATATATTACTATTATTAGTTACTAACTAAAGTAACTAGTTAATTTTACTTACCTTTGAGTTACTTCTATGTAAGTATAGTTTATCAATTCTCATATTCAGATTTACTCAAACAGTGCTTGTGTGTGAGGAATACATGCTTACTGCACATGAATACGAGTGTATTAAAGTTGTATACACAGTGTTACAATAATGATGAATAGCATTTTACAATTTACAAAGTCACACAGACTAGTCCATATAGCCAGAGAGTCACAATTTAATACTTAAACCAAAGTACATACAGCCAGCAACACAACAGAAAATGTCATATAGGTCTAACAAAATAAACCAAAATATCACTTTATATAACTACTCACAATGACTACAGAATGAATGAGTGGAGAAACAGTTCAGTGATATGTAGGAAAATCTGAAGGAAACTTTAGCAACTACCTCACACAACAGAAAGTTTCCTCAATGCAACTGCATGAATGTTGGCAAAGTAATAAAGCAGAGGATGTTTTTGGCTTCAGTACTGATTTTCAATTTACAGAAGTAAGCCTGTACAGCAAAAACGGGAATTGAATGAACTTTGTAATGTTCTGTACAAAAGATTAATGTAATGTATAAAGTTTGCTACTGAAAATATGTCACTTTGGTTTATTTTCATTTTATGATTGCCTACGTCATAAGTGATAATTGAATAAAGATGTTTCTTATTAAAAAATTTCCAAAATTGAATAACTCAGTGACAACCAAAAGACTATGCCACAAATCTCAAGCTGTTTTGTTAGTCCATAAATGAGTAAATCCAAACAAATGGAAACAGTGCACCAACTATAGAAAACGGAGCTTTGTTGCAGTAAAATCACATGTGGAAACGAAGCTTTGTTGCAGTAAAATCACATAAACGCTTTATTATCCAAGTGCGTTTCGTCCACATCAACAGAAAGACTTCATCAGACAAGATAATTAATTCTAATTACTATTAAATACTCTAATTAAAATCAAATTATCCAATAGTGTTATTTGCATTCTACCTAAACCAATAAAACATAAAGGCTCATTATGTCAGGAATTCCATAGGTACATGGTATAGTATTAAATTGTTTTTAAAAACATTATTACTACATTAAACACTTTAAAATCAATTAATTACATATTACCATTATCTATAAATAAATTCATGTGTATAAATAATTAAATATAATAAATGATCTTAATTTAAAAAAAATGTTAAAAGTTTTACTATTTATTAAAAACACAATCTGTTTCTGTTCAAATAGCACCATCTACTGTTCATGTTGTGTCAATGCAAGCTTATTCTATATTTTAGCTGCTCTCAACTTTAAAACTGAGGATAAAGAAATATGTTCATTTAACCCAGGTAACATAGTGGCCTCTAACAGTATTTGCCACCATAATTCTTTGAACTCAAGCCATTCTTCCCAGAGACCACCTCTCATCTCCTTTTTAACCTGCTCTAACACTAAAAACAAAAATTTGGAATCTTTACATACTTTTGTGTGTTTGTATAAGGCATTTGTTTCTTTATTCTTGAATATCTCGTATGTATGTTCGTAAATTCTTTTTTTCAACGCTCTCTCCATCTTACCGATGTAAAATGAGTTACATTTTACATACTTAGCCATATATACAACCCCCTTTGATTCACAATTATAATGACCTGTACTATAAATGTTGATGTCCCTAGTGTCTAAATAGACCTCTCCTTTATTAAGAATGTATTGGCACTGGTTGCAATGTCCACATTGGTATGTTCCATTTTTAGCATTTGTTAGTACAGCCTTGTTGATAATTCTATTACAAGTGTTGGTCCTATTGTTTTCTAACAACTTTTTAATACTCCATGCATTCTTATAAACTATTTTAGGAATGCTTTCATTTATGTTTGTAATGTCAGAAAAAGATATGAATTTTTCCCATTCCATTTGAAATATCTTTTTCACCTTGGAATTAAACAAATTAAATTCCAGAATCAAAGTTGATTCATAATGTGATTTTCCTTTTTCGTTCTTCCTATTGGAATGACAGTAGTTAACAGTGGTATCAATGTCATTAATAGAACCCATGGTGTTTATCAAGCTACCTTTTATAGGTTTAAATTTATTTGATCTGCTCTGCTCTACCTCTTTTCTTATACTTTTAATAAATTCAAGTGGATAACCTCTTGCGTAAAACATCATTTCCAAGGTATTACTTTCTGTAAAAAAAATCTTCATCCCTGCTAGTCATGCGACACCCCCTCACAAACTGCCCCTTAACAATGTTCTTTTTGCAGTGTGGGGGGTGTGCACTGGTAAAATGCAGGAAAGAGTTACAAAAAGTACTTTTTCTGAATACCTTGGTTTCAAAGTCATTTTTAATCAAATTTTTGTACACTTCTATGTCCAAATATTGTAACCTATCAGTGGAAGTGGTGTGTGTAAATCTCAAGAAGTTAGTAGTATTCTGAATGTAGTCTAGAAATTCTGCCAATTTGTCATTGCCTCCTGTCCAGAAAACAACAATATCATCCAAATAGCGTCTGTAAAGTGACCAGTATTGTTTGTATTCTGAGTTCACAACAAAAGTGGATTCCCAGCTAGCTAACACAATATTGGCGTATGTAGCACCCATCGAAACCCCTCTTACTTGTTGGTAGTATTCACCGTTGAAAAGAATAAAATTGTACTTAAGTACTGTGTCAGCTAATTCCACTATTGCTGTCTTCTCTAAGTGTGTAAGTGTTTTATCCAAAAAAATCATATCTTCAAACATACTCAACCCCTCATCATGGGGTATACAAGTAAAAAGGTCTATGACGTCTATTGTAACAAAAATGAGGTCATCAGACAGGAGGTCAGGAGTGATGTTTCTCAACAAATCCCATGAATCCTTTAAAATATATTCATTATTGTTACAAATATGTTTTGTCATTAGATCTACATATTTAGCCATGGGGAGCGTTTTTGAACTATCAGCTGCTACTATTGGTCTTAATGGAGGGTCACACACATTCTTATGCATCTTTGGTATTACAAAGATTATAGGAATCTTTGGTTTAGGTACTGATAGAAATTTATGCATCTTATTGTCAATTGTACCTTCCATCAACATATTATCAAGTATAATATCTATTTTATGATAGGCCAGGTTCACCTCATTTAATGATACACTTTTGTATTTACTTTTTTCTCTAAGTATACTATTCATTTTCCCTTCGTAGAGTATGTTATCCATAATAACAACCCCCCCACCCTTGTCTGGCTTCATGATTCTAATTTTAGTATTGTGTCTTAATTCATTCAAAATTTCGTATTCCTGTTCAGAAAGGTTGTATTCCTTATTAATATGTTTGAATTCCTTTCTGATTTCCTTTTCAAGAACTATATCCAGATTCTTAATTTGTGGGTGGTATGGGGGTTGTAGGTACTACGTCTTGTAAGTGAAGGGTGTTGAAGGTCAGGCTCCGAAAGCATGGGGGCAGTAGGGCTTTCAAGTTTACTTTCCTGAGAAACAATTTCATATCTATAATTGTTTGTACCAGGTCCCCTTTTACGTTAGGGATGAATTTAAATCCTTTACTAAGTAAATCAAAGTGTACTTTTTTGATAGGAACATCACTAAAATTGTATATAGAAAAATTCCTAAAAGTGTGTGTGGTACCTGTTTGTAATATCCCATCATCTGGGTCAGTATCAAAAGGGTGTAAAATAGTACGAGTGGGGGTGGGGGTGGGGGTATGGGTGTATAATGTTCTTGTTAATACCTCCCTCTCCCCCTTCTCCATCCCCTCTTCTGAAAATTTTGGAACCGCCTTTGGTTTTTATAATTATATTGGTCCTCATTCTCTAAAGGTGGAAAATCCATGTCATAATCTCCCCTATTTTGTTCATCACTCCAAGTAGTCCTTTGGTTTTTATACCTAGTTGCATTATTAAACTTGGTTCTATCATTGTGTTCCCATCTTTTAAGAGGTGGCTCTGGGTAGCTAATATTATTCTTGTATTCCTCAATATCCCTTTTAAGTTTGTTAATTTTCCTTTGTTCCAACGTTTTGCATTTAGAATCAATGTCAGACCTAAGACTGTAATACCTGTCTCTTTCATGTTTAATTTCAAAAAACAGATCTTTCTTAATAAAACTGTCTAAAATCAAAATCTCTTATTCTAAATTCTCTAAAATCCTATTGTTTTCTTTAATAATGAGCCTAAGAATCTCAAGTCCACAATTATTAAATACATCAATAAGTTCCTTGTGAAAAACAGTACCAGGTTCCACATTGTTTGGGTACTTCCAAACCCTTAGTCCTTTAGGTACAATTTTCTGTTTGATACATTCCGTCAAATAACAATTTTCAATGCCAAGCATTTTATATCTGTGCATTAACCTCGATAATTTGTCAATTTTTAAAACATAAGAGTCACCATCTAGTACTGCACCATCCTCTTTAGGTTTGAAATTAAAGATATAAGGACCTTTCAACCAGTCCTGAATGTTATTATTGTTTGGAGAAGTGGAAACAGTACCTGAAACTTCTTTGTCCGAAGTATTAATTTTGGAAACTCGACCGTTGGTTGCAACTCCTGCATAACTGCTCTTATTCTGTTCAGCAGGAGGAAGTCCATAAATGACACAGCATACCTCAACAACCCTAAAAATAGAAAAGTAAACAGAATTCTGTGAGTCACAGACTTCTATAACAGTTCAAGGACTTTTTTTAACAAATACCATTCCTTTCAAGCCATCACAAATGCATGATGTAGTCTACTCCGTCTACAACCAGTATAGACTAAGGGAACACTCACTGCCATTCTACTAGCAAAAGGATTTGTAGCATAACAGGCAAAGAACTACTAAAAGCCTGAAAAACATATTCCAAATCCTGCTTAATTTGTCCCACTTGTATTTATCAGCAGACCACCTTTTGAAGCTACACACACACACTCCAAAGAAGAATCGTTGTTTGTATAAGTGCAGGACAGGAAAATAAAAAGTATACTTCGTTTAGCATACTTTCCAATGTTGTAGTTCGGCTGCAGGAAAATAAAAAGCATACCAGCTCGCAGTCACACTCGCAGATGTCGTAGTTGCTGTTAAGCCAAATTTCAAACAGCCAGCCGGGAAAGCCTTGAGCTCAGTTCCAGCTGGCTGATGTGGCTGACGGCGCTGATGTCATCGCGCACGTGATGACGTCAGCTCAGAAAGCACGGAAATTTAAAAAAACCTGAATAAAAATGAAGTAATTCGGGATGGTTGGGAGGGATGGGTGGCGTACTTCCATGCGTAGGACACATACATGGTCCTCCTTAAAGGTATATATGCCGCATTATCAAGATCAAGAAGTTGCAGAGGTGCCGGAAGTTTTTGAAGACTGGGGGGACGGAGGGTGAGAGGGGCACTTAGTGATCTAAAAAGGGCAATTTTTTTTAAACTATTTACTACCACAACACAGGTTCACTTGAAGGGCATTTTAAGCTTAGCCAGTTTCCCTTTTGGTACTTTAATTACCATTTTCTGATTGGTCTTACCCATCCCATGGCTGTTAATTGTATATTAGCCCTAGTGAGAATAAATGTGATCATACTATAGATAATTTGAGCAGACCCATGTAAGGGATGCAGCATTTAATAACTGCCTCTATCCATTAGTGGCATGAGGGGCAATCCTGCAGTACATTTTCTATTGCCCATCCTTATTTCCATATTGCATTTGAATATGGACTGGGATGAGCTTTGTTTTACTTAAATGGATAGTCTGTTCTGTAACAGTGGTAGCCTCTGTGATAGATAGCTGTCTCAGTTTAGATACCTGGACTGAGTATTTCTGATGCTATTTGACTTGCTGACTTTCAGTAGGTCCATCTGCATTAGGTCGGAGGATGTCTTGCATGCCAGACATGTCACCTCTAAGCACTCTGTAGGATACGGAGTATAGTGATAAATCTTTGAGGTGGTCCATGCAAGACTTATTGTTTAGGACTTGTATCCTTTTAGTAAGGTATCTCTGTGGATATTCCAATTGTTGCATGTGTCTGGATAGATACATGCCAAAGTGGGCATTATACAAAATGATTGATCTAATGAGGGCTTTGTAAAGGGGTACAATAACATCTCTAGATCTAGTCACAATCAATTTGTTTATAAGCTGTGCAATATAGAAAGGCTTTCTTATGACTCTGGGCACATATTGGTCAAAAGTTAGGTCACTGTACACCCAAGTTCCCAAATGCCAAACAACTGGGTCAATTCTCAGGGGACATTGTCAATTTGGCAGCTCCCTGGAGTAGATGACTTCCCAAAGGATATGATCATGTATTTCTTGGAGTTTAGCTTCAATTCATGATTCTGGCTCCATTTATTGTTTGGGACAAACCTTCCTGCATGATGGTTAAGTCATTTGGGGATTCAGTATCTTCTCCTAGCTTGGAGTTATCTCAAACTTAGTCAGCCAAAGCCCTTTGGTATTTCCTTTTACTTTTGAGATGTATATGCCAAACAGAAAAAGTCTCAGCACTGAACCCTGGGGGACATCATTGGTGACTGGTCTCTTCCCCTATTTTGGTCTCCTGCATCCTGTGAGCAAGCATACATGTATACATTCTTTAATTCACCTTCCTGATTTTATTAACCTGATTGAATTAAATTATATTCCTTGTATAATACAACACTACTTGTTCGAATGTGTTTTAAATTTGTAGTTTGGAACAGTCTTCCACTAAGTAATGAAACAAAATGTATGAACCAGTAATGATAAAACTGCCCAATTCAGAACATTTCCATCATAAAAGTCTACTTCCACACCCAAACTATAAACAGAATGACAGTAGTGTAAGGCATAGGCTTCTTGCACATCTTCTCGCACTTATTTTCAATTTCAGGGTTTTTTTTTGGGGGGGGGCAAAAGCCAGGGACACATTTTGAACATTGCTTGTATAATTTTGGAAAATTGCTAGAATAAAATGCTGTGTTACCACCATGCATGTCTTGAACAGTCAGTGCAACATACCACTATGCTAAATCAGCAGCTTGAAAAATAGGAAGACTGAAACTTAATAGCTATCATTTAGTGAATTCAGTTCTCACTTCTCACCATAGCTCTCAACCTATTAGCACAAAAAATCTGGACAAACAACAAAGCCACTAATGGGCGAATACAACTTCAGTTCTCACTTCTCACTCACTATATTGGGAAAGGGATGCTAAGGATGAAGCTACCAGATAACAGGTAAAGAGGAAGGCCTAAGATAAGGTTTATGGATGTGGTGAAAGAGGACATGCAGGTGGTTGGTGTGACAGAGCAAGATGCAGAGGACAGGAAGAAATGAAAACAGGTGATCCGCTGTGGCGACCCCTTACGGGAAAAGCCGAAAGAAGAAGAAGAAGAAGAAACAGACTTCTCAGTAATATACATGAACAAACAGTAAGTAATACAAATTAACAATTACACAGTCATTTGATAATTAGATTACATTCAGTTGAAATAAAGGCAACTATTACACTATAAAAGATATGTCTGCATTAGCAAGTGCAGGTGTTGAATACTGAGTACATGACGAGGTGCATTAGGTGGTTTGTCAAAGAGATGATAGATCATGTGATTAGTGCATAGAAGTTCAAAGGAATGGAACAAGGGAAAGAAGTAGGTAGGGCAGAAAATGTTATTATTGTAGCTAAGAGGGGAGGTGTGAAACAGGTTCATAGATAAATATATATATGGCTATCATACGTTATAGTAGACATACAGAGATGGAGTGCCACAAAACTATGTATGGTTGGCAGATGCTTGTAAAACTGCTCCAAGTATTGGTCAAAACTAGTTGCGGGGCACTGGATTCTGAATGAAGACAAATAGTTTGATGATATAGCAAGCTGGAGATAACAGAAATATTCAAAATATTGTCAATTTTTTAAAGGGAAATTACCATCCTGCATTGATCAACATAGATGTACTGCTAACAGAGTACATCAAAACTGCTTGATTTGTTTGATTAGATAACACAAGAAGAAGAAAGCAGATATCCTGTAGAAGTACATTTTAGTCTGTTTTTCTTTAACTGCATTCTGATCATTGGCTATGCCTGACATGTCCTTTGCCTCACTTTAGTTTACAATTCAACTTAACCCTTGACCAGACCTACCCAGGAAAGAGGTGTGATGGGATGGTCACTTCACCTGTTAAGCCAGGAACATAACAAATATCATATTGGCCTTAATGAGGAGCTATCCTTTTTACCTCATGGGACTGTTCATTTCACAGTGTCTGATCTACTTTTCTGTGTTAGCCAGAAGGCACACTAAACAACCAAGTCTATGATAGGTTCATGGATCAGCCAGGGGTGGCTCGTGCTATAAAACTGCAGTACTGCAGCCCTCCCACCTAGAAACAAAAAGAAAAACAAACCATGAAACATAAAATTAAAGAAAACAAAATATTTTTTTTCATGGATGTCGAGCGGATTACTTCATGGACTTGGAAGTGCACTGCTGCTTGTATGTGGACACATTTAAACAGGCAGAGGTGTGGGTGTGTTTGAAATGCCCCAGTTGCTATATACTGGTGGCTAGATCTAACTCATGGTGGTGTGCTAGGGAATACCTCAGACTTGAGCCCTGTACCTTGCATGCAGGTATTAAGGGCCTGAATTCCCTAACCACCACCATTTGTAAAATATTTGATCTGTTCTCTTCCTCATAATATCTGTGGTTTCTAAATATTTAAACACTTGGTGCTTGATGGTGCAGTGGTAGCATTGTTGTCTTGCAGCTGCAGGTTCTTAGGTTTGATTCTTGGCTAGGGTGCCTTCTATGTGGGGGTCTGCATTTTCTACCTGTGTTTGTGTGAGTTTGCTTTTATGTCCTCCCATGTTACAAAGACATGCCTGCATTATTTCTTCCTAGGTCTATGCTGAACATTTTTTTTTGTTCCAAGTCAGACTGTCCTGGTTAACAAATGTTAAATAAAATTGACATGCATTTGAATTTCAGACTTCAGGTTTCTGAATGCTTAATTCCTTACATGTTTGATGGTGCAGTGATAGAATTGTTGCCTTGCAGCTATAGGTTTTCTGGTTTGATTCGTGGCTGGGGTGCCTTCTGTGAGGAGTCTACATCTCCTTCTTGTGTTTGTGTGGATTTGCTCTGGTAGCCTGCCATTTTACAAAGATGTGTTTGCAGTATGTCTCCCCGGGCATCTGCTGAAAATTGTTTTTGTTCCGTCAGAAGTAAAATTGACAGGTATTTGAATTTCAGACTTCATATTCTTCAGAAAATACATAGTAACACAACCTTTTTATTCTAGCAATTTTCTAAGTTTATAAGATGAATATTTGAAATTTGTCCCTATTTTTGGGAGTGTATTCCCCAATTATTGGCTTTTTCCAGGTTTTTTTGTGCTAAGGTTGACAGCTATGGCAAGAACTGAATTCACTGAGGGCCGGATTCACGAAGGCTTGCACGGAGTCTAAGAGTAGAGTAAGACTCCATGCAGCCATCATGTCCGACGAGCGATCCAGGAACAGCCTGCAGGGGCGTGTAAGAGAGCTCCTAAAATGGCTCTTACATGGACAGGGCTGGGATATGCAAATTACCTCAATTGCAGGCGAAAGGCATGCAAATGAGGTAGATTTGCGATTCAGGAAACCCGAACCTGTCCGAGTAAGAGCAGTGTTATTTGCAGAAATGTACTCAGTTGACAACTGAGTACCATTCTGCAAATAGCAAAATGGAGCTGTGACAGCACCAAAGAAAGGTTGCATCCAGTGCAGGAAGCATGCCAATGGCCAAATATAAGGCCATGTGAAATGTTTCCTGATGCAATATGAAAATAAAAATATTTTATTTTTTTTAACCGATTTCCGATGTTTAAGCGTAGCGCAGTGCCACGCCGCACAAACGGGCTGCATTCTAAAACCCAGAATACTAAAAATTAAAACCCACAAATGTGGATTTTATTGAAATTGTTAATGTACAATGCAAGGGAATGGCAGGTTGAAGACAACATGGCCACCGAGTAGAGGTTGCTAAGGGGGGGAAGCTCAGTCTAAGACATGTAACCTAGCATTAGTAGGCAATCCTATGTAAATGAGGGTTAGGATAGTGAATCGCAAGTTTACATAGCAAATGAACACAGTCAGTGGAGTGTAGGAGTAGGATAAGGGGAGTAACAGAGTAGAAGATAGGTGACATTACAAGGTGGGTATATATGAAAGAAGTGAAGCTCATTGGAGCAGAGTGGCATGTGTCAGCAGTAATTTACACATCATAGAAAGAGATGTGTCAACAGGTAGGTTAGGGAAAGGCAAGAAATGGAAGGTGTATGCCGTGGATAACACCAAAGTTTCTTGCTGAGCGGGTATGCGCGCGTGTGCGCGCATGTAAACCCGAGTAAGACAGAGTGCGCACGTGTAAGCGTGAGTGCGCGCGTTTAAGCCGGAGTAAGCATGTATAAGGCTGTTTAAAGAGTTGTAAATGTGCTTGCATGCGTTTTAACCCGAATAAGCAAGTTTTAGTCCATGTAAGCATGTGTGCGCATGTGTTAGCTGCTGTGCGCTTGTTTGCGATTGTGTGCACGGCGCTCCCCTCCCTGAGGAAACAGAAAGGAAAAAGAAAGCACAACAAATAGTAGGAAGCTGACAGTGAGTACTAGCAGAGCTAGCAGGTGAAAACAATCAGAATCAGGCAATTACACAGGCAGTACACTAGCCCAGCCCAGCCTAGCACTTAAAACTCTGCAAACAACAGTCCATTGTGTTTCTCACAACAGACACTGCAGTAAGCTAATAGAAGTGAAAACTGAAAAAGCTTTACTGAGACAAAGAAATGTTAGAGGCTACCATTGCTGTTATAAGGTGACATATGCAACATGCTGAGGGTGGTGACAATGGAAATGCTGCTGGACAACCCACAGTGAGGAGACGGAGAAGAGTATACAGGCCCAGGGTAACCTACCAGGGGCTACATGAGCTGGAGATAGTGGAGCGCTATAGAGTGGACAGAGACCTCCTGCAGCAAATTGTTGAGCTGTGCAGGCCACGCCTCACACACAGAACCAACAGAGGGGAACCCATCCCAGTGGTAACCAAGGTATGTGTTGGCCTAAGAATATTAGCAACAGGTACCTTCCTGAGACCAACTGGTGATATGATAGGGATATCACAGGCATCAGCATCCAGGGTACTACACCAGTTCCTGGATGCCATGTCAGCACATGTCGGTGATCATGCATATTTCCCAAATTCCTGTGAGGTATTGGCCAGCAATATGCGTCTTTCCAGCAAATAGCGGAATACCCTGAGGTAGTGGGTGCAATAGACTGCATGCACATATGCATCAAAGCACCAGCCGACAAGCGGGGTAGGGTCTACTTCAACCGCAAGGGCTTCCCCTGCATCAACTGCCAGGTCATGTGTGATGCCCAGGGCATAATACTGAATGTGTGTGCAGGCTGCCCTGAAAGCTACCATGATTCCCATATCTGGCATCTGACACAGCTGTACCAGAAATTTGCCAATGGGGACATCCCACATGGTCACCTAGTGGAGGATGCTGGCTGTGCACTGGAGCCGTGGCTGATGACACCCATCAGAAACACACACACACCTGAACAGGAACACCATAATGAGGCACACGCACAAACACGTAATGTAATAAAGCGTGTGTTTGGGCTGCTCAAGTCATGGTTCCGGTGCCTGGACACATCTGGTGGAGCCTTGCAGTACTCACCAACTACATGTACCCAAATTGTCATGGTATGTGCTATGCTACATAATATGATCCTGCGAAAACAGCTGCAGCAGGACCAGCATAGGCCTGGGCCAAACAGCCCCCCACCATTGCCAAGGCCATCACAGGCAGAGCGTGACTCGGAGGAGGAACAACTTGAGCCTGCACCAGTAGGCAGAAGGAGGCGTGCCCAGTATGCTTTGGCCTTGGCAAAGAGGCAACGCATAGCATTTACACTGGCTCAGTAGGAACTCTGGAAATGATACCTCACTCCGACTCACACATATAGTAAAAGGGATGCCTAAGTTGACACGACCTGCTTTCAAACATGTACAGGGAGTGTAGTATGTGCATCTGACATAGGCAGCCCTGCAGCACCACCTACGGCATGATTGCCATGTGTTAAGCAATATAAAGCAGTGCTAAACAGCATTTACCACCATGTAGTATATGCAAACAAAATCGCACACACCAACTAGCCCAACTGTGGTCAATGTTCAGTAATATTGGACAACGTCCAGAAATATTGGTGAATATTGAGCAATGTCGGACAAGCCTGGTCTAACTAGGGCATAGCTGAACAAAAGCCAACATGCTCATATTTGCTTAACTGGCCCTTAAGCAGTCTGGTCTGCTCAGTATAAAAATATAAAGCAGTAATGGGCCTCGAACCCAGAATACTGTGCACTATAGCCAAAGTACTGAACCACTAAACCATGACAGTATTGCAGTGGTCAGCTTGTATGAAGGAATGTTGATAAATCTATGCAAGGTATTTCATGGAAACCCTGCAGGCACAGCATAATCCTTGTCGAGTTATGACACAAAGGTGAGTCCTGCAGTGAGAACAGAACCTGACTTCCAACACACACAGTATAAATGTTAATATCGGTCATGTTTGCACATATCAACAAATGTAGTGGACCTCAGATAGCAACATACTGAAAGCTCACACTGGGCATGCTCACACACTTGAATAAATGAGACAAATGTCAGGCAACAAAACACGGAATGGCTGAACTGGGCATGCTCACACACTTAGGCCATGTCTGAGTACAGCAGTGGGCCAAGCATATCTGGCAGTTGCATGTGTTAACCCAGGAACTTGTCACTATACAGGAATCTGCCCTGTGCACACAGTTATATGACAACAAACACATCTATAATATAGTGGAACTCTGTCATAATCAAATATGTTCTGCAGATACCAAAGTTGTTCATAGAAACTGGCAAAGCAAAGATGATAAAGACCTGCAAACAGTATCAGCAACAAACATTGTGCATCTTGAACATTAGCATAGGTTCAGAGGTCGATACTAGGCTATCTGTCCTAGGGCATGTACAAGCCTAGCCAGAGTGTGTTTGGCATTTGCAACCCTGTCAGATTACTACACTGTGTGCGTGAATAGTAGGTCACACAAGATAGCCCATGTACATTTAGGCTAGTGTGCCTCTGTCTAGCAGGGACACAGAAGATATCCCAGGGGTAAACATACGATCACCCATACAGTTGTCAAGATGTCTCCTGTAGGTGGTCAGTGGGTGGCTCTGCCTATGTGAAACTGGGATTACATTCTGGAGTGAGTGGAGCCTCTGGGATAAGAATCTGCCCCTCCACCATATTCTATTAACATCTGTGCTGAGGTATACGTACTTGGAGTGTGTAGCTCCAAGAGAGTCAGATATCCTGAGGCGGAGCATGTCCAGTAATTCTGGGTCAGGTATATCTGTAAACAACAGGCACACATCATATCTGAGTAGGTGGTAAGCGACTGAGTCGAGCTGGAGTTACTGCATCTGAACTGTGCAGGGCATCTGTGTGAGTCCCTAGATCTGCTTGGTGAGGAACTTCTGTGGCCAGTACAGTTGCTGCAGGTGTCGGGTAAGGTATACCCCAAATGTGGCATTGTAACCAAGCATGGATGTGATGAGTATAGGGGCACAATGACCTCACTCGATCTAGATGTGAAACCATATGGGATAAGGTGGCCCACATAGAAGGTGTGTCCAACCACTTTGGCAACGTGAATGTCAAAGGTGACAGTACGAACAAGTCATGTCCCCAAACCCCTAACAACTCCTACCATATGTAATGGGGTACTACCTATGTGGTAATGTGTGGGCATGTTGTTATTCCCAAAGGGGATGACTATGCAACTAATGGCATTTAGCTGTAGGCCATGGCTCAGGCACCAGTCATCCATCTCTGTGAGACCCTGTTTGAGTATGCATGTGGCAGCGGGAGAGTTGATCATGGCACCCAGTTTGCAGTCAGGTGAAAACATGTTCAGCCATATTCCCCCTGTGGTAGCCTGTACATCAGACAAATATATACTGAACAAGAGAGGTCCCAGGACCGAGCCGTGTGGGATGCCATGTGTAACTGGTTTATAGTCAGACATGGCACCTGCAATTCTGACCATGTGGGTGCTATCCCTGATCCAGGTATTAATCCATCGTGTGTGATATGTGTCCATATCGACGCTGGTGAGCTTATGCATAATGGCCCAGTGGGTTATTGTGTTGAAGGGTTTTGCAAGGTTCAGGTAGGCTGTGTGGACAACTGTCCCTATGTTGATGGACCTGTTAGCCATTTAAAGAATACAAACAAGATCAAGAGGCAAGATCCGCCCACAACAATGCTGAAATGTGTAGGACACAGTGTCTGTAGGTTCCCAATGTCCATGTGTATGAGTCCCATAACAATACGCTCCATAGCTTTGCAGAACAGGCTAGTTAGGCTTATACGGCAATATTGTCTGTGGTCCGTTGTGGCACCAACTCTGTGGAGTGAGACCACTGTCGCTGTATGCCATTCCTTGGGTACATATCCTGTGGTAACTCCAATACTGAACAGTGATGTAATGTGAGGGTTACGTCTGTCATGATGCTCGTGTAAAATGCAGGCTGGGACACCGTCTGGTCACATTGATACTGTGATGTACGCTTTGGGGAGGGCAGCACTCACCTGTTACTGTGTGATGTCAGGGAGGTTATAATCTGTTGGGATGGATAGTTGCTCCTTAGGGGGGATGGGTGGGAGACATCTGCACTGAACCTGTTTGCCAGGATGTTGGCAATGCCAGTTGGTTCAGGGTAGGTTTAGTCAGTATGCAGTAACTCACAGCATATCAGTGAGTGTCCACCCAGGTTCCTGACATAACTGAAGAAGGCCATGTGATAGTCCTACGTGTCTGTTGCAATTGTCCGGTAGAAGCGTCCCTTAGAAAAGTTCATGAGTGATTGTAGCTGTTAGTACAAATCACAGATGCCTTCCCAGTCTGGGATTGTGCTCTATCATGTAATAGCTTCCTCCTGACATTGTACAGCTTATTAATGGCTGGGGTCTACCAGCCAGGTATTCTGCCATTGGAATAGTGAGTCCTGTTGTTATTTGGGATAGCACAATCCATGCAGTCCACTAGGTGTCAATAGAATGTGTATTTAAAGGATGCAGCAGTGTGAGCCGTATTTGCCACTGTCTCAGGGTCTCTGAAGGATACCACCTTGCTTCGGTGAAGTGAGACATTGGCTCATGAGAAGTTCACCAAGATTACCCGGGATGGGTGTGTGGAGGAGATATGTATGTCCAGTGAGATACATGTATGTTCTGACCTTACCAATGAGGGGTATATAGCTGGTGTGGAATATAGAGTCCCCATGTTGGTGATGATCAGGTCCAATATGTATTCCCCCTTCTGGCTGTGCTGACTGGTTGTGCCATTGCATATGAGTCTACAAATTGTAGTGACTGTTGGGTGAGGGTGTCGGGGCTTGAGTAGTATCCCCAGTCAATATTTGTGTATATGAAGTCACACAATATAATAGTGTTTGTTGAGACCTTCATATTCTCCATAGTTCTCATGAAAGCCGAGTGTGGTTCCTGAGTTTGGGAGTGTGTTCTGTAGCAGGCAACAAACTGAAAAGCAGTATTGCACAATGGTAGTTGTATATGTATGGTCTGTGATGCTTTGTGCAGTGCTACTAACCCGAAGGTGTGTGTATCTGTGATGTATATGGATACTCCCCCTAGTTGTGTTGTCTGTTCCAAGTCTTGTTGTCAGACAGCATGGTATGAAACATAACCTGGTAGTGCTGGTGTGCATAAGCGAGCCTGAACCAGGCATCTGTTAGTGTACAGATATCGCTATCCTCCATACTGAGGAGAGTCCTGAGTGGCCACAATATGAGGGTAACACATCTGTTGTTCAGCAGCATTACCCTTAGTTTCATTTAACCTGTAATGTCTATGGAGGTGGGTTTGTCTTCTGAGCCCTGCTTAAAAAAGGCACTATGGTGGTAGCAAGAGCCTTAGTCAGCATTCCAAAGTCCAAGGGTGACAGGTGCAAGCTGTCCATAGTGAAGCTACGTGGCATGTTGAGCATGTCACCATAGGCTGACAGACACTGTATCCCCTATGAATTAAACAAATTTGTTAGGCAACTGTTAAATGTGATATGTGTGTCTATATACTGTGACATCATAATTGGTGGGTGTAAGATGCTAGACAAGGTCAGGGTCATACTGGCCTGGGCTACATGATCAGAGTGTTCCTCCATGTATCATGTTATGTGGTCCAGGGAATAACGTCTGAGGTTATATGCACCAGCATGGACAATGATGGTGCCAGTCCTGTACTTGCTTTGGAGTGACCTGACTGCCTGTGTTATGCGGCAGATCCTGGCACCCGACAGACAGCCCAAAGTGACTATTCCCTTGTTAGGGCTGGTGAGTGGTATGTCAGTGTGTCTGACAATAAGTGTCACCTATTACAAGTGTATTAGGTGTGTTATTTAGCCCGAAGGGCAGTGACTGTGTGGCACATTGACATTGTGAACTATGTGATATGTGGGTATTGTAGTGGGGTAGCAGGTGTGTGTGTGTGTCTGCTCTGGAGGTCTCTGCTGCTTAGACAGAGTACATTTACAGCATCCGAGTATGTCTATGTGTGATAATGTGGTTTGAGTGCTGTTGCTAGAGGATATGTGAGGCTGATATGTGGTGTGTGTGGTTACCTTCACCACCTGATAGACTGTGCCAGTCATGCATCGAGAGAGGTCAGCACCCTGTATGTCTATATAGGTGCATCTCACACATATATCTGAGTTTGTTGGGAGGATGAGAGGGTTGTCTGTGTACATGAGGCAGATGTGACACTGTGTCAATATCACAATATCCACCAGCTGGACTGGAGAGTACACACAAAACCGACCCCTGGACATGCCAGGATATTATGATGACATACTCTGTAGCCTGATCACAAAGGATCAGTAGGGTGTTAAGCATGTAAAAGAGTATAACAGGGATTAGTGCTCATGTTCGTTGGTGTTTTGTAAAGAGTAGCTGACAAGGAGTCCAGACTGAATCATGACACCTCCTCCAGCTATGTCATAAATAGCAATGCACATCCATATATGTCCTGAGTAAGGGCCAACTGTACCTGAGTGACAATGCCAACATCATGACAGACAGGCCCATATGTACATACCCACCTCCCACTGACAATAGTCCATATCATCATACCAGGAGATATCACATGTAGAATGGATGAGCAGCTACCCCCACTGCCAAAAGCATGGCAGCAAGTGGAATACATTGATTCCCAATATGTGTCATGCACAAACTACAGAACAAACAGATCCTGCACCTGAACAGTCAGCTGATCCTCACCCGCTACACAGGATGTGGAACCGTTGAATGTGTCACAGCTACATATGGCAGTCCCCACAAATGTTGGTGCATAACACACCATGGGAAGTCAAGTCCAGTACGCCTATGAAGTCTGATCTGCAAGGTCATGGAGTCCATCATGGTTGCAGTCATAAACAGAGCTATTGGAAGCTGACATGCACAACCCTACCAAATGTGGTATGTTCATGTGCAGATCATGGTTCCCAAACATGATAGACTGTTTGCAAGGCAGCCACCCAGGACATACATCAATGAACACATCTACACATGGGTCACATAGACTTTGACTAGCCCTTTATCAACATCCCAGACACATGTAGTATCCACAAAACCAACAAGCTGTGCATAAATATGTGTTGACATATGACGGAATGTCAATGTGTCCACAAATAGATCACACAAGGTAAGGATTCTGAGGTCTTGTTAAAGCTGTTGACACCTGCTGACCCACATGGACCATTCCTGGAATGGCATAAAACAAAGTGTACACACATCACCATGTCCAGTCTGATGATGTCACCATCCTATAAATACAGCAGGAGAAGGAAACCCAGCCAGTGAAGCAAACAGCGTGCCGTGTTAATGCGTTTCTCTCTAGTATCATAGCATAATTAAGTAGGGGTTTGAATCCTGCAAACAGTGTGTGTGTGTGTGTGTGTGTGTGTGTGTGTGTGTGTGTGTGTGGGATGTGTGCGGTTTCCTTTGAGAAGTGTCCCCTTTTTGGAGACTGGGAAAACTCACTAAAAGAGCTACATTCCTCTTTGGAAAGTCTGTTGATGTCACCATCCTACAAATACAGCAGGAGAAGGGAAACCAGCCAGTAAAGCAAATAGTGCGCCATGTTAATACATCTCTCTCTAGTATCATAACATAGTTAGGTAGGGGTTTAAAACCTATAAACAGTAAATGTTTGTGTGTGTGGGGGGGATGTGTATGTGTGCAATTGTCTTTGAAAGGAGGGCCCTTTTTGGAGACTGGGAAAACACACTAAAAGAGGTACATTCCTCTTTGGAAAGATTGATGATGTCACCATCCTACAAATACAGCCGGAGAAGGGAAACCAGCCAATAAAGCAAATAGCGCACCATGTTAATGCATCTGGGGTGTGTGTATGTGTGCAATTGTCTTTGAAAGGAGTGCCCTTTTTGGAGACTGGGAAAACACACTAAAAGAGGTACATTCCTCTTTGGAAAGACTGATGATGTCACCATCCTACAAATACAGCCGGAGAAGGAAAACCAGCCAGTAAAGCAAATAGTGCGCCATGTTAATACGTCTCTTTCTAGTATCATAACAGAGTTACGTAGGGCTTTGAATCCTGCAAACAGTGTGTGTGTGTGTGGGGGGGGGTATGTGTGCTTCTTTGAAAGGAGTGCCCTTTTTGGAGACTGGGAAAACACACTAAAAGAGGTACATTCCTCTTTGGAAAGACTGAAGATGTCACAATCCTACAAATACAGCCGGAGAAAGGAAACAAGCCAGTAAAGCAAAAAGTGCGCCGTGTTAATGCGTCTTTCTCTAGTTTCATAACAAAGTTAGGTAGGGGGTTGAATCTTGCAAACAGTGTGTGGGTCGGGGTGTGTATGTGTGCAATTGTCTTTTAAAGGAGTGCCCCTTTTGGAGACAGGGAAAACACACTAAAAGAGGTACATTCCTCTTTGGAAAGACTGATGATGTCACCATCCTACAAATACAGCTGGAGAAGGGAAACCAGCCAGTAAAGCAAATAGCACGCTGTGTTAATGCGTCTCTCTCTAGTATCATAAAATAGTTAGGTAGGGGTTTAAATCCTGCAAACAGTGAATGTGTGTGGGTGCAATTGTCTATGAAAGAAGTGTCCTTTTTGGAGACTGGGAAAACACAATAAAAAAGTACATTCCTCTATGGAAAGAATGATGATGTCACCATCCTACAAATACAGCCAGAGAAGGGAAACCACCCAATAAAGCAAATAGTGCGCAGTTAATGCATCGCTCTCTAGTATCATAGCATAGTTAGGTAGGGGTCTGAATCCTGCAAATGCTGACTGTGTGTGTGTCACTGTTGGTCAATGCGGTGTGGGTTTATCTTTTACTATGGTATGACATAGTATGATTACAACAGTAAGTGCATTGCACACATCAGGTATCTGCGTGGCAAATATATATGTGTACATGTCCCCTCAATCAGTACATATGTGTGAAGCCTGCATACTACATGAATACATTTGTTTCCATTGACAGGTTGTGCCGCTGCTACTCAGATCATAGGCCACATATGTATGCATGTGACAAGGCCATCCACTGTCATGTTCTGTGGCCAAGGTCATCTGTGGCACACACACCCATGACAGTTATTTAAGAGTAGTGTGAGTGAGGGTATATGCCTGGGGTTTATGTCAGACTTGGTCATGCACAACAAAGACTGCCAAGAATGGACAGTCTTTATAGGTGTACGACTGCCTTGTGGATATGCATTCAGGCCTCTAATGTCTTATGTGATACACCTTGGGACTCCACAATACCTATAGATATGTGGATACCAAGGGACACATGACATAACATGAGGCTGCATGTACACATTGGTACCCAACATACATGTTGAGGGCTACCACCTGTGTGGTACTGACGGGATAGTATGTATAGTACATGAGGATGACTATGCCATAGCCAGCTTACTGCTATACAGCATGTATCAGACAAGAGGTATCTGTCTGTATGATACCCTTGTGTAGGATATGCATCCCATCCAGGGAATGCATTGTAGGCCAATGCATGCATTTCCAGATTTGGATGGACACATCCCTAATGTGTCTGCATGTACCTAAGGGGGCTATATGCCAAACAGGTGTGGTCACAGAAATGGGTGGCGGTCATTACCACTGGTTAATGTTATAGTGTAGCACTGGAAGGATCCAATTGTTACTGAGTTCCTTACTACTGTGTGTCATTTGTCAGGACATCATCCAATGATTGCTTATAGTCATGCTGTTGAGGTTGTGTGTACTACCAGACCGCAAATCATTTACAGATATTAACAGTATCACCCACAGCATAGTGTCAACCCATGTCATACACATGTCTAACATCAAAGACAAACCTCCTGCGCACGAGCAATTGCGCGGCTCAAGGAAACAAAATCATACAGGAACCAAAAAATTGAGAGCCAGCAAACAGTGACTAGAGAATAAAAATATTGTATTAAGTGAGCATAATCACAGCAAAATCAGCAGTTACAGTGTAACTGCTGATTTTGCTGTGATTATGCTCACTTAATACAATATTTTTACTGCTGATATTGCTGTGATTATGCTCACTTAATACAATATTTTTATTTCTCTAGTCACTGTTTGCTGGCTCTCAATTTTTTGGTTCATACACATGTCTACCCATGCTAGTACATAACTGTAGTAGAATGCATGCTGACCATTGAAAGATACTATCAGATGTTAGCAATGTGTATGACAGGGTATGCCACATGTCCCATGTGTCCACTATGCATGTACATGCAGACAGTGCGCACCCACCATGTTCACAGATGTACACTTGCTAATCTGTACTGCACACATCACACACGTACTGTACACTCACTAACACATGCTGGCAACACATTACACTTCAGCCAAGTGGCACATGGGTGGACAATACATACTCAGACCTAAAAGTGGTGTAAACAATGCTACATTGACAATCAGAGCTTTGATGCATATTGCCTGCTCAGATATATCTACAAGGATGTCGTTACACTTCCTTGTTGACAACTTGCTATTATTGCTACACTGCTATAGTGTCACCCTGTGCATCAGCACAATGTTAGCCTGTCCCTCCATCAATGATGCAGATGACAGGAGGCGACACAGGTATCATCATATACACAGGGTGCTTTGTTGTTTGACAGAGCCTGACATTGACCCATCCAATCGACATGTGTGTGTGTGTGTGTGTGTGTGTGTGTGTGTGTGTGTGGGGGGGGGGCAACAGTACAGCATGGACCAATGTTGATGTAATGTGTGTGTATATGTGTGAGCCCTAGTTGTTTGGTTAATTTGTGTGTGTCTGCATGCACAACAGCTCCACCATGTGGCTGCCATATACGGTAGTTTGTGGGACAGCCACAGACTGTACCTGCTAGGCTGTACAGATCACTGTCTCCTGCCATGGACACAGTACCTGTGCCTGGCAGGGGTGCTACGGACAGTATCGGGTACCAACCCTGACCAGGTACTGTCATCAGAGGCAGAGGTGTGACGACTGGACCCATGTCCCTGCTGGGACTGGCCAGAGCCACGTGCACATGGTCTACTGGGACAGTCAATGGACAGGCCAGCCCCAGCATTGCTGGGGCTGGTACTGCCACTACGGGAGCGGCTGTGAACTGTGGGCCATCCGTGACCACTGCCAGCTGTTGCTGGCATGCATCCTCGTCGACATCGCAACCGTCCCGCACGTTCCTGGCTCATGGAAGACATGTTGTGGAGGGAATCTAATGTCTCCCCCCAATGTTTATCAATGACCTCGGTGTAAGTTCGGATGGCACCGGCAAGGTCATGGATGCTATCATTGATAGCAGTGTAATGTGCCCTCTGCGCCCTAAGTCCCTGTCTGGTGTACTGTTCCATACGTGCCTTAGCCTGCATTACAGCTCGGAACATACTGGTCATCGTAAGACCTGTGAGGGCACACCTGCCAGGGGCAATATGACCAGTGGTGCTCCCCCGAGAACCCCTGGATCTCCGCCTATGTGGTACCATTCCAGGTTTACTGCTATGGCTGCTGTGAGGGGATGCAAGTGCCATGGGGACCACACTCTCCTGGTCTATGCCAACTGTATGCTGTCCCTCGCCTATGGCCATTGGTGGTGAGGGATGTATTGACAGTATGAGTGTGTTCATAGATGGGGTTGAACGCTGTGTACGGTCAATTGGCGGACCAACGACAGACCCTGTCAAATTTTCCTGTGACAATATACATGTGTCATCATCACCACTATTCGTGGCAATGGCTTCAGGTTGCCTGCTGCTTTTGCCAGCCCCTAACTCAGCACCTGTGAGAGGAAGACAGGAAACACACTTTACGGTCTGCACTTGCACACATGCACACATGCAAACATGAACACATGAACACATGCATACATGCACACAAGCACACATGGACACATGCACACATGCACACATGAACACATGGACACATGCACACATGAACACTAATACACTCCTCACTACAGCACATACACACACATACCAGCAATCCAACACATACTCTATAGTGGGTGAAGGCGGGTGTCAGTATCACAAGGTAGACAGTCACCACACACATGTCAGCATGCAGAATATGTGTTGCACAAGACCATGCAGTGCAAGTGTAGACACCCCTATGAAATGGCAGTATACATGGCTTTGATGCAACTGTGTAGTTGTTCAGTGACTGGCTACACCCTGGAACACAATGTGTACATGGACACAACATTGCTGTGCAGGTATTATCAGCTCTGCAATGCCCTGTGCACCATCACTCACAAGTATACATGCCATGGCTGCATGTGTTATCTGTGTGACACATAGATATCCATGTCTGAGTACAGTGTCTGTGTCCATAGCAGATAATAGTGGGCACGGGTGTAGCACATGCATGCTATGTACACACACGGGATGTGCGGTGCATGTTGACGTGAAGGAATCCCAATGCTCGACATGGCCAGTGTAGAGTGGTTATGGTGAGTGTGGGACATATTGCAGATATATGGGTGCCAGACATGGTATGGCATGCTACACGACTGCAACATTAAACACCACACATACCCAATGTGTGTCAAGTGACCTATATACCCACTAGCATTCCAGGACATATATATGACACTTTGTTTGGATGGTGACTGCTGTGCATATTGTGTATACTGGCATATGTAAGCACACAGACAACATGCTATGCATATTGTGTATAGGTGCATATGTTGGCAGACACACAACACTGAGGTGCAAAGCAATGACTGCTATGAGTAGTACTGTGGACACTGTAACTGGATGGGGTGTAGTACCTTGTGCCATCATCAACATGCATCTTGTGGGCACTCACAGCTACTAATGTATGCAAGACCACCGCCTAGCATGCTGTACTTGAATTGCAGTGCCGTGGCTATGTTCACAATTACACAGCCACCTTGTACATGGGTTTGTGAGGTGCCCAATAGGGAGCATTGCCTAACATGATGTGTCATGTGTTGCAGAGTGTTGCACAGTCCCATGATAGGCCTGTACCCCTGAGGTACATCATGTGTGTGTGCATGATATGTGGGATACTGAAGTGTGACATTACAGCGGGTGTGTGGTAATGCCAAATGTAGCATGTTTTCGTGTACTGGGTTTGATAAATGTGTTATGTTGTGTACAGCTGTAGCAACTATACATATCCAATGTGCAGTATAGTGTTGCCACAATTGTGTCTGCTGCACTGTGCATTGCATGTGATTGAGGCAGCTACTGACTTTACTGAAATAATTGATGTCTCACAGCAAACATGCACAGCATGCATTATGCGTAGGTGTGTTACGTGTATATGGCCTACACCTCACCTATGACATGCACATTTCATTACCAATATTAAAGTGTTAACACACTCACCAGCATGTATCGTCTGCCCTGCTGTCACACCAGAGGGATCTAGAAGAATATGACACGGTTTGTCAGTGGCCACAACTGTGGCATTGCTACTGTGAGTGTGCTAAACGACAGTGGAACAACAGTCAACAGTCACAGGTGTACGGATTCCAAATATCAGTATTGCATATGTTAGGCAGCACAACTGCTAAACACACAGTACACATTTCACATATGCATACTCTAACAATACAGATAACGGTAGTCTACAGCTAGAGCGTATTACTTGCATGCTCCATGTCATCCTGCTAGGTGGCTCCGGCCTCCATGATGACACATGTGTGACACTGTTGCTGCTGTAGGCCAGGAGACACCATGCTTAGGAGCAGCTCCTCCACTCTGGTGAGGGGGAGATGTATGGCTGACCAACCACCTGTGGCAAGCTGTTGCCTATGGATATCAGATGCACACCGCTGGATATGTCTAATTAAATCATTGCAGTGATGGCGTACCTGCTCATATGTCCGGTTATGCATGCCTATGTCATTTACCTGGTGAACAAGGTCTTGCCACAGTGCAGTATGGTCATGCTGGTGCTGGCTGGCCCTGGAAAAAAGCAGGTTATAGTGCTGCACCAGGCTGTTCAGAATTTCCTGCTCCTCTTCAGCTGAATATGATGGTTTATGTTGATGAGCCATAATCCTGGAAGACAATTAAACGATATGTGTGAGCATGTCATGTGGCACACTTAAGTTAATGAAGTACAGATATCCCTTAACTGCCATATATAGCATCTATCTGTCTATCAGAGGATACACACATTCAATACCACATATCAATGCTCAGCCCACAACTGGCTGACAGTGCCTACAACACTCCATGTAACAAACCAGTATACACCAGTAGTCGGCACACTTTTTGGGGCACAATGCACAACCTCGCCCCGGGGGTATATGTCAAGCTAATGAATGAAGAAATATGTCATCCAATGCAATGAATGTCATGTACATTTACAGTATTACTGGTAAAACACCCTAGTCTATGATGCCATACCCCTATCTAACATATGTGCACGGTTGTTAATATAGCTGGCATACTGCTGTAACAGAGTATACATGTTGCTAGGTACACACACATACCCTGTAACACACATGTGATTGTGGGCATGGTACAGGCATCATTAAACACACATCAGACATACATACAACACACAGATGTATACCGACACAGCTGAGCATTACCTGTGTACCTTATAGTACTGTGTGCCCCTACTTACAGATACCTATGCCTGTGGTATGTAATCTGTGCAGACTACAGGAAACACACAAGACAGTGTTACCAGGGACTGTGAACATACGCCATACTGTGCTGTTTAGGCCTACAGCTTCAGGTAGCACAACAGTTTATATGTGAGCTGGAGCCACCAGCAGTACCACTTACTGAGCATACATGTATTGCTTCAGCCTACACTGGGACACCACAGTCATACACAAGGAACTACGTCACAACATATGCCATCCTACTATGTCTGCATCCCAATAACTGACACATCTTTCTCTGGCCTCACACCTAGGACACAAACTACCATGACAGACACAACCTCACACTAAGCTATCACACCTTTACAAACCTTGCACGCAGTCACTGTCATACTCATTCCACCTCACATAGCACGTATTGCACTGAGTACATGTGTGTGTGCATTGTGTTATAGTTAGGTAATATGCTATTGGCCCTAGGGCCTAGAGCAGCCTAGCCATATGCTACCCTGGCCTTTGACACACAAGTAATGTGATTTCACTTGCTCCTGTCAACCGGATACACAGAGGTAACTCCCAGGGCATATTACCTATCTCCAAAACAATCATCAGGGGTATGTATGACATCTGCTAATGAGGAGGCTTGTTTGTTTAGGCTGGGTGGTTTAGTCCAGAGTATGGCATATTTGAGGATAGGAACCTGTACCTCCAGCATGTGCTGTTTAGTGAGGTGACAAGGATTAGGGCCCTAAGTAATGTAGCCCGGAGGGATTGTGAGGTGTTGTCATGGTGGTTGGCCGACTGCTATGGGTGTGACATACCTCTGTATGTCCGGCAGTGGTAACCTCTGGGTTGGCGGTATGCAGTGCACTCTAGCTGTGGTTTTGTGAGTCAGTCTGCATAGGGCATGTGTTTGAGAGCAGTATTACTCTTTGTTAGGTATGTCTGTGGCCTTTCCACTTGCTGTAGTTGTCATGTGAGGTACATACCATATGGGGCATTGTGATGAGTAGAGGGGAACACTGACCTATATTTCCCTAGATGACACACCTTTTGTGATGACACATACCACATAGACAAATTACATGACTACTGTGGCACTGTGATTATCAAAGGGGAGCCTACTGTCCACCTGTGTCCCATGTACCCTTCGGACACCATCAGTGCTAGGCAGGCTGCCACCTATGTGGCAGTTACTGTGTAACGTGTTTTGGAATGGGGTATGGCACTGCAGTATCAACACTGGTATTCAGTCCATGCCTTGGACAACAGGCACCTGTTGCAGTACATATGACCCCATGTCTCCCTCTCTCTCTCTAAATATATATATATATATATATATATATATATATATATATATATATATATGTATACATATCTATCCATATCCATCCATACCTATCCATATCTATCCATATCTATACATATCTATACATATCCATACATATCCATACATATCTATATATATCTATATATATCTACATATATCCATATATATCCATATATATCTATATATATCTATATATATCCATATATATCCATATATATCTATATTTATCCATATATATCAATATACATCTAAATATATCCAAATATATATATATCTATATATCTATACACACACACACACACACACACATATATATATATATATATATATATATATATATATATATATATATATATATATATATATATATATATATATATATATATATATACATGTATATATACACATACATGTAAACACCCATTGCTGTACATATAGCTGCACATATAGGCACATATACTGCCCACCTTTCATGGTGGGGATGTCAATTATGCAACAGTTGTGAGACATACGGTTATGTAATACTATTGCACAATGTTGTGCAGAATGCATTCTGCTGTCCTCAGGCTGTATAGCTGTTGCAAGCCTCACTGCCTGTAGCTCAGTCCCACAGAGTTTAGCACCACATGACATATACCGGCACTGCTTGCTTTCTGCAATGCCACACACTACAACCTACATACATATGTGCACATAGCAGCCTTCAACAACATATATATGTCCAGCCTTCACTAACAGTTGCAGTATGTCCCTTGCCCTATGCAAATGTGCATGTACATATAGATACAGACTGATGCCACATATGGATGATTCACAGTAGGTAGAGTACCCTTCAGACACATCTTTCAGATGTCAGCAAATACATATCTGTTACATACCTTACCTTTGTATTCCTCACGTACGTCTGTTGTAGGTGTTGTCTTTTTTTTTTTTTGGTTTTGTTTCCTCTGAGTGCTGCTGTTTGTTTTCAGCATCTGTCTCCTACTGCCTGTTTATGTCTGTCTGTCTCTGTCTGTCTCTCCCGCTCGTGCTCTCTCTCTCTCTGTCCCAGTTGTTGCAATGATATTATTGCATGTGTGGACAGCAGATACAGGCTACTTTTCTAGGAATCTGCACATGTGCATGTGTTGGCCTCTGCACCAATTGGTGCCCACCATTTATTAATTGCATGCAGCCTGCTGTGTGGTAATTGCAGTTCTCACTGTGATTTCAGGACACTGCTATAAAATGATAGGTTAGGTAGAAGTTGCCTTTTCAGTTTTGCAAGGTGGGGACCGTGCTTGTTTGCTGTGAACACTGTTGTCTCAGTCAGAAGGTTAGTATATGTCTCATATCTGAAGCTGGGTTGTAGCCAGTGAAATGCATATTGTACTGAAACCTGACTGTTGCTTCTTCCAGTGCACTCTTCTCAGTGTGTAGGTTTACTCACACCTCCTAATGCTAACACTGGATACATGGGAGTATGTACTTTCTTTTCAAATTAGAGAATTAACTGGCATACAACAGTAGTTATTGCAATGCATTCCTATGGCTTTCCTATTTTCCCTTTACATTCACTCATTGTAATGCATGTTATATTTCTTTCAGCACCAAGTTATTGAAAATTTGCTGTGGCTTAGTGGTACGTCATAGAGACTGGCGAGTCCAAGGTGTGGGGTTGGAGACTGACAAGGGTATTTTATTTTGCTGCTGAGCAGTACAAGGGCCCTGTCATACAGAGTGACTAAGGCACTTTTAAGCAGTTGTAAGCGGGTTTGCGTGAGTTTGCACGACACTTAGCGATGCCTAGCTAAGCGCACACAAGCTCACACTCGCGCACCCCCACTAACTACTGCTTAAAAGTGCTTACTCCCGCTAACCCCTGCACTAATTTCTTTGAAAGAAAAGAAAATTGGGAGATAGGAAAGTGGTGAAAAAGGGGGCACAAAGAGGGAAAGATAGTAGGGAAACCAGCTGGGATGTGCAGGAATGGTGTAGGGAAGGCCCATAGCTGCCCATTTCTTTATCAGCAACAGCTTTGCATATGTTCGTAATTTGGTGTGAAATTTGCAACCTTCCACCCCTGAGACAGGGGTGAGGACAACAAAGTCTGTTGTACTGACAATTATAATTATAAGTTTACATATCCAGCAGACGTGTGCAAAATGGGCAGCTATATATGGGGCGTACTTTTTTTGTTGGAACAGATTGCCTTTTTTTTTATTTTTTTATTAGGTGAGAGTGGAATGTGAAGTAAAGGAAGTAGGTATATTTGGGGAGGTAGGTTGGGGAGGTATACAGACAAGACAAACAAGATGCATACAGGGGCAGAATTTGACACAAGGGGTGGGTGAACACAATTGACGGGGAAGGTTGTTTGGAAATCACAAGCCCATGAGCCCACAGATGGCAACAGTGGAACTGAGATCCCCACACATGGGCAGTCACCACTGCACCTTCACAGCCCCAAGGGTGGCTGTGCTGGGGGCTGAGCAGGACAGGCAGGCTCACCTGAGAGACGCGCCACTCTCGCCTCAAGCTGGCATAGGGGATCAGAGACTGAACGCTGGATCTCCCTACGCACCACAACCCAGACCATTCGAAGGGTGACAGGTGGCCCTTCTCCACCCATGCTTGCATGGGGGGATGAGCCCCATCCCCTGCAGCGCTTCCACCCGAAGGTGGCACAGGACCAATGGAGGAGGGGAGCCCGGGCTGAGCACCAGAGCTGCTGGTGCCAGGTGCACTCGCCAACTGAGGAGAGACAGGTGGGTCCACTGGGACCGGCCTTCCCATATGTTCTGTGATTAGGTGTGTTTAATTACAACATAAACAACAGCATTCCAGATTAGTTGTAACAGCATGCAGTAATATTCCCATTAACCCAACACACCAAGGTTCCAACAGTTGAACAGCAAGCATAAGACATGCATATATTGAACGACAGTGGATATTCCAACAGCATGCAGGGATGTTTGGTAGCAACAGGCCACCATGAACGTAGTGTTTGAACAGGGCACATGCATCAACATCAATGCAAATATTTATAAAACAATAGGACATATGTCCCAACAAATATTTAAGATTACACATACCCACTGAGGTGTGGAATTGCATGGTTTATGCACATATGGTAGGGTGTAGAAAAAACCTTGGTTAACATCTTATAATGACCTTTTAGTCTACACTACATTCCCAGTGACTGCAAATGTATATCCCCTACCTGTATTATTACACTTGCCACCATACATTAGGTTGTGCCATGGGTTTGGCTAGTTCAATATATGCCTGACCTATATCTGACATACTAACTGTCCAGGATGCAGATGTTACTGCTGCATATTTCTTGTTTGCATTTATATTTCTTTATCTACATGTCTGGGATGTTTTCACATGACATTTTCACTTTGATTTGTACAGAACCCTGCATTTCTTGACACACACTCACATTTCTGGTAATTACATGCTACACGTGTGCCAGGTTTACTTATTCATGCCAGCCAGTAACTGACTATTGTGGACTGTATATATGTTTCACAGCTACTAGCACTTCCATCACCCACTTTATATGGGACTGCATAACTCTGGGTTGCCAGCACATTTTCAAACAGTACTGTTTGTATAATGCAGGGGTACAACAACATTTCAGACTCTGTGACACAGACACACTCTGTGTTTTAGACCTTTATTAATGACATTGCACACTTTTCCACAGGCTCACCCCTTTATTTGTTTTAATGGTGTTTATGGCAGACATGTTCAAGACATATTATACCTTTATTAATAGGTTAGAACAATCTTTTTTCAGGCTCACTCACTTATGTTATATGACAGTGCCTGCAGAGATATTATTCCAGACATATGTTAACTTTCTTAATGGGTTACTACACTCTTTTTCTGCCTCTCTGACATTTTTATCTGACAGTACATGCAGAGGACTTATTCAGGCAATTCTATGGCTGTTTTATTGGACTACAACACTTTCTTTCATGCTCTCTCCCATATTTTATATAACAATACATGCAGAATAATCACTAACCTGCCTGGTGGCGCAGCCTTAGCAGCCTATCAGCATAGGCTTGCTGATTCGTAGCACGGTCACCTGCAGCTGTAAAGTAAATGAAGGGATATTGAGACATACCTATCCATTATACATACTCCATTATCAATTCTTACATACTGCATTCCATGGCTACATACTCAGTTGTGGGGCATTCTGCATCCCACGGGCCTCCTATATCCACTGGTTCAGGCGGACCTGCTTTCATCTCTTCAGGTCTGCATGGTGGTGATGGGCCTGCTCACCAGTCCGAGGAACGCCTGTGGCACTGGTGAGGTCACGCGCTAACAGGTTCCATGCCTCTGCCTTGTACTCTGTCCCTTGGAACTGGCCCTGTAGGAGTCTTGACTCGTGATGGTGGACAAGGAGCCAAACCATGTATTTGGACTCCTCGATGCCCCAACGTTGCGCTCGGAAGCGTGAACCCACTCCTGCACCTGCCATTCTGACTGCAAATGTGAGCTACAATCAGTTATGGCGAGTATTCCCGCCTATGGGGCTTAAATATGCCACATTTCCTGCACTTTTTTGTGATTGGCCATTTTGTAAAATTCTCGGCTGACTGCAGACCTGCTTAGTAATGGTTAAACTACCATTCATAAGTTTATGAATGTTAATAGTGGCTTCTTTCCCTATGTTGTCATGGCTTAGTGGTTCTGTACTTTGATTATAATGCATAGGGTCCTGGGTTTGAATCTTGTCATTCTTTTATTTTAATACTGTCTAGACAGGCTAGGGGGTGTGGCTGCATTTAAGCAACTTAGCTCTATGTTGCTCCCCGCTGCCCTACGGTGCCCTGGTTGGTGGGGCATGCATGTCCACGCAAACGCATTGCGCTGGGTAAAGCACTTTTAAACTTTGGGCAACTCTATTGCACTGGGTAAAGCACTATTAAACTATGGGCAACTCTGTTTAGCTGGGTAAAGTGCTATTAAACTATGGGCACCTCTGTTTAGCTGGGTAAAGTGCTATTAAACTATGGGCACCTGTGTTTAGCTGGGTAAAGCGTTGCTTAGCAGCAGGCTATTATATATCTGGGTCCTTTAAAAATATATATTTTGTTCACTGATACATTGGCCATTTCACTGCTTTTAATGAAATTTTAATTATATATGTCTGGTATTATTTCAAATATTGATTTAAAACATAAATAAGAAGGGGAGTGGTGGAATTTGAACTGTGAATGCCTTCTCTTTGTGCATACGTTCTACCATTACGCTATTGCAATTTGGTGTGATTTATATAAACATTCTTTCTAATGCTCTTCCATGTCGGAATTGCTAACTATGGCTAAGCAATGGGCACACTCATGCACACACGTGCAAATATGGGCAGCTATATCGTTGAGTTAAAAAAAATAAATATTTTACTTGTTATAATTGTGATGGGGTTTACAGTGTCAGGGAGTGTGGTGTTGGGTGCAAGTACATTTCAGCGAACACGCTCTTGTGTGTTGACATTTTGCTTTTACTACACTTGCAGGGGAGTGGACATTTAGACTGCTCGGCAGTTGGACACACCCCCTGCTTTCATACCCGGTCCGTGTAAGAGTTACGGTTGAGTCAGCTTGCCCTCATGAATATTCATGGCACGATGACGTCATACTGTTCAACTGCAGCCTCCGAGTAAGACTTATTAAGTCATACACGAAGGATTCGTGAATCCGGGGGTGAATATGTTTGAGGGCTGTATTCCCTCATTACTGGGTTTGTCCAGGTGTTTTCTGCTGAGAGGTTGACCGCTATGGTGAGAACTGAATTCACTAAATGATAGCCATTTAAGTTTCAGTCTTCCTCTCTTTCACAAAGCAGCTGATTTGGCGTAGTGGTATATTGCTCTGACTGTTTTGTACAGGGACCTTGGCAGTAAAATGTATGGTGGTAACACAGAATTTTTCTTTCACAAAGCAGCTGATTTGGTGTAGTGGTATGTTGCCCTGACTGTTTAGCACAAGGACCTTGGCAGTAAAATGTATGGTGGTAACACTTCATTTTATTCTAGCAACTTTCCAAGATTATACAAGCCATGTTTAATGTGTCCCTGGTTTTTGGGCTTTTGCCCCCCCCACCAATAAATTTTGGCTTTTTCCAGATTTCTTGTGCTGCGAAGTTGAGATGCAGTTGAGCATTGAGTAGATTTTACAAGGAGCTGAGAGCTGCAGGGGAAGAGAAGTTTAGTGCTGCTTATGAGAAGTTGCCTTGCGTTGTTAATAACACAACAGGTTGTGTGCTTGTTTTTGACGCAGAAGGCTGTGGGTTCTACTCCCACAAGGGGGGGGGGTGCTGCCGTACTGAGAATCTCTTTCCTTGGTGAAGATACTATGAGCCTGTTATCTGTTTGCCATCCATATTCTATTGCAATATTATTAGCTTATCATTTTTTAAAGTAATATAGGCAATTTATTCCTCAGGGGCAACTGACGCTTTATTTTTCTATGAAACCATGAAATATAAAAGTGTTTGCTAGCAGCAACCTCTTTGTTAGTTACAGATTTCTTTAATGTGGAATTATTTAGATGACTATTACTTCTTCAGAGATTGTGCATATTTACTGATAAAGATGGACTGTAGAATTGTGCATATTTACCGATAATGGTGGACTGTAGAAGTTTGAGAAGACTTTTATGATGGAAATGTTCTGAACTGGGCAGTTTTGTCATTATTGGTGCATGCATTTTGTTTCATTGTTTAATAAATTTAAAATACCCTCTAACAACTGTACTGTATTGTACAAGGAATATAATTTAGTACAATCAAGAAGGTGTATCAAAGAGCACATGTATGGTTCATATGCAAGGGGCCTATGATTTGAAAACGGCCCAGAATTAATCTTTATCTGCCACTGGCAAAATGTATTTTCTTTGAATCTGGGTTTCAATGCTGTTTCATTGAATGTGAGTTTCAAGGGCAGAGAAGTTTTAATGCTAAGTCTGTTTTCATTGTGAGAATGCATTGCTTTGTTTAGCAGATGTCTTAGTGTTTGTGCTGTAAAATGCAAAATAAACTTTCAAATGAAGTCCAAATCATCATAGAAGTAAAGCAGTATGCACATTAGTGTTTATGGTAAATAGAGTGAAATAGCCAAGTAATGGTTCATTGGAATGGTTGCAGGGTGGAGACTTCATTTGACCATGATTTTGTGAGGGGGAAGGGCAGCAAACTCAAAGACAGCCCCAATTGAGCTATACCTCCCAACTGTCCAGATTTTCACAGAATGAATAGATTTTTGCTTCTTATTTTTAGTTTGTTCCTCATAAAATTTGTGGTTTTCTGGAAAATCATTTAGGAATTAAGTCACTAAATAATGACACACTGAGTTTCAGACTTCATAAACTTCAGAAAAATGCATGCTAAAGTAAGACCTGTTATTCTATCAACTGTCTCAGTTTATACAAGAGCAATTTTTAGTACTGTTTATATGTTCCCCCAATATATTTAGCCTTGTCCAGATTTATTGTATTAACAGGTTGAGAGGTACATGCAAATAAATTGCTTTATAGAATTAGGCATAGCCAAACCTCTCAACTGTCCCTGATTTTGGCTCAAAATGTTGTTCTTCCCGCTAATAATCCCTCCACAAAGTAGCAATTTTGGAAGAAAACATGGAGGGTTTACAATTAAGAAATAACTGTAATAATCAGAGTTATAGATTACTTTTATTTCAGAAATGCATGTAGATTGTTTTATTTTGTCAGCTGCTCAAGTTGCAGTACTAATATTAAAGTGTCCCTTCTTTGACAGGTTCCCAGCTGTATTGTGTGGCTATTTTATATTTTTGCATCACATTTTTGGTCCATTTTTCATAAAATTGTTTTTTTTTTTTTGGCAAATTAGTGACAAATCATTAAAGACTGAAGTTCGAAAATAATGGCAGGCATTTGTGTTTCAGATTTCATACCCTTCAGAAAATTCATACTAATGCAAGACCTATTCTATTATCTTTCTAAGTTTATAAGAGCCATATTTAAAATATTTTTAGGCCTTTGTCCCACTTCTATGTATGGCTTTGTCCAGATTTCTTGCTCTGAGGTTGAGAGGTATGACAAATGTGCCAGGGCCATCACAGTCAGCCAGAGACATTTCAAATTGTGACATACTTGTTGCACCCCACTCCCCCATGTAGTGACTCTGGATGTGTCCAAGCAAGGCAAGGAGCAGTTATGCAGTGTAAATGTGCAGAGTATCCCCCCATCCAAGGTAGACACAAGTACTACAGTGGCTTTTCATCTGTCCTTGATTTTGCAGAATGGTCTGGTTTGTCATATTTTTGTACTGTTGATTAATGCTTATTACTCAAAGCGCCTGTTGCTCTGTGTTTAAGTAGCAATGCTTTAATGACCATCAGGTAAGCTTGTCTGAGATTGTAAGATGCAAGTAAGCTTTAATAAGCATACTGTTAAAGAATTGCCAACATTGAAAGTCTTTCTCTTGTTGCCATGCAGATAATACTTAACTAGATAATGTATAAGCTTTGGGTATTGAAATGCATATGACAGCATTTGTAATAAAGGGCAGGATTACATTATTTTAAGCAGCTCATTACACTTGTTGGAGACTTCCAGTCATCTCTGCAGGCTTTACCCGTAAACTAAACAGAATGCCAATCATGTGTGGTCCACAACCTGTACAGTAATCCTCTAAGCAATGTATCTTGAGCTTGTTTCTTGTTTGCTTTTCATTTTATACTTTGATCATGTTTTCCCCATGAAACAAGTAGATAGTTGTCAGGCAGCAGGTCTTTTTTGGATAAGAAACATTTTTACAAGTGGGGGTATCACAGAGATTGCTACTTTCAGCATGTTACTTGTTGCTTTAATAAAGCTGAATATAAATTACATTAGAACTGCAGTGTAAGAAGAAATAGTTTGAGTTGAGTGCTGCTTGTTTTTCTTATACTTAATTTTGGCATTCCAGTAATGTATTTAAAAAGTAATTTATTTTTTCATGCCTCACAACCTCTTTGTTTCCATCTAGATATTAAGTAAGCTGTCATGCAGCCAATGCATTGAAATATTTTTATTCTTCTACACTTCATTTTGTCTTGATTGGACTCTCATAATGACAGTTTGGCACCTAGGGCAGCGTATTTAATTAAAGTTAGTTTTTGTGGTTTTGAACATAGCTCCTCCCCTTTCTAGTTTGCCACACCCCTTTCCATTGACCCCACCTATTCAGCTGTCTCCTGCAGCCCCGCTTTGATTTGAAATCACCAGCCACCACTGGGATCAGCACAAATCACATAGTAGAGAGATATGCACATCGAAACCATACTGCTTGTCATTTGTCAGTTGACTGACACACACACAGTGTTGAACTAGACAGCTCACCAGCATCCTATCATCCTGTCATGGGCACGTAGACTTAGAAAAGAGCAGGAAGGCGTGTTGCATTGCCCCAACTTTCTTTCTCGTCTTCAAGTTTCTGCAATCCCAATGTTAGTTGAGATTGTGCAATCTTAAAGTTGGCACACACACACACACACACACACACACACACACACACACACACACACACACACACACACACACACACACACACACACACACACACACACACAACCTCACAGCCATTGTATGTCCTAGTGACAATGATTGGCCTTCATAGTGGGGTTCAAAAGTTAAGAAACTGGTGATGAAGTCCAAAAATCCTGACGATAAGCCTGACTTCAATAGGCTGAAATACATTATACCATTGCATAACAAAACCTGGCCTTAATTTTAGCAAGGCATCTAAACGTATCCATACAGGTTTGCCACTTTAGAAATAAAAACTGGAAGAAGACTCATACTGCTGATTACAGGAAGTATAGATAATTACCCCACCACTTAAAAGTATGCTGGTAAAAAGAAAAGACTGAATTAGAGAAAGCAGAAACTGCTGAAATTCCCTGTCACTGCAGGGGTAACAATGAAAACATCAAACAGGCATCATTGACGCCTTCTTTTGGTTGTTAGTTTTATGTAAATAATCTTACTGCACTTGTTAACAGAAGAGTCAAAGATGACTGTAAATATGTGAAGCATACGAAATAACACAAACCAGATAACCACAAAAAGACCACGGTCACCTTGCTCCAGCTGGCAGAAAATAAAATCCTTTGAAAACTTCCGTAAACCAGAGAGCTTAAACAAGCCAAAGGAAAAGGCAATAGTTTAAATTCTTAACGCAGTTTTTATTACTTAGAAGCGTTTTCGCCTTGCACACTGGCGTGGCTTCATCAGAGAAAACAAACCATTACAAGAGTTTAAGTCAAGCTTAAATAAGCTAGGAAGGGAAGTGATGTCATAACCACATTTAAAAATATGTATATAAATATATACGAAAATGCATTCAATCACAAAAATCTAATAATAATAATAATGAAATAAAAATAAAAATAAAATACCACCATATAGGTAGTTATAAAAAGAGTCATTATTATATACTAAGTTTAAAAACATGTTTAAACTACCATATTAATATTCTTAAAAGGCTAGCAAGTAGTACAATAAAAAGTATCAAAACTTTTTTAACGTCAACAGTAACAGGCAATAATGGCCACATTAGAAGACTTAATACTGAATCACTTCTAATGTGGCCATTATTGCCTGTTACTGTTGACGTTAAAAAAGTTTTGATACTTTTTATTGTACTACTTGCTAGCCTTTTAAGAATATTAATATGGTAGTTTAAACATGTTTTTAAACTTAGTATATAATAATGACTCTTTTTATAACTACCTATATGGTGGTATTTTATTTTTATTTTTATTTCATTATTATTATTATTAGATTTTTGTGATTGAATGCATTTTCGTATATATTTATATACATATTTTTAAATGTGGTTATGACATCACTTCCCTTCCTAGCTTATTTAAGCTTGACTTAAACTCTTGTAATGGTTTGTTTTCTCTGATGAAGCCACGCCAGTGTGCAAGGCGAAAATGCTTCTAAGTAATAAAAACTGCGTTAAGAATTTAAACTATTGCCTTTTCCTTTGGCTTGTTTAAGCTTTCTGGTTTATGGAAGTTTTCAAAGGATTTTGTTTTCTGCCAGCTGGAGCAAGGTGACCGTGGTCTTTTTGTGGTTATCATGACTGTAAATATATTCAGCATGCCAGACAATCTGCTCTAAGAGACTGGCTTTACAGATTACATGACTTCAGTTTTGCCTTGAGCTTTTTCTTCTAGCTGCCATGTCTAGGAAACTGAAATCTGTAGGATCAGCACTAATGTTAAATGAGGTCTCTTTCTTTATGCCGAGTCGGGCAACATGTCACATTTAGAACAGCTGTACAGGAGTGCGAGCCACAATTACACTGACATTTCCATAGAGGGATTTTAATAAATTGTGTGTAAATGTTTTAAAGGACTGTATAAAGTATGGCATTGCTCTAAGGTAACTTTAATTACATCAGTGGCCAGAATTTACAAAGCAGCTTATACAGCTTTTACAGCATAGGCTGCTAAACCTGTCAACATATGCGCACACATACACACACACACACACACACACACACACACACACACACACACACACACACACACACACACACACACACACACCCTTTGCTTCTTTACCTGATGTCCGTCTGAGTGCCAGAACGTAACGAGCACTGTCCTGCTGCATCCATAATCCATTCCCCTGCCTGCATCCATAATCCATTCCCTCCTCCACGAACATTGCATTCTCGCTCGCAGCCAGCCGGAAATGATGACGAGCTCAATTCTGACTGGTAGTGCTGATGAGCTGACATCATCGCGCACGTAGAACAGGACCCATCCTTTCATGTACATTGCTCGATCTGCTGCAAAACCCCTCCTCCCCCCTGGATGCGCCCATTAAGAAGTTGTTTTCTTTTCAGTTTTGGAAGTCTGCAAGTAACACAAAAGTAATTCACATTTGTGTTACTAGTTAATAAAAAAGTAACACAGTACAATTATGCACTACTATATTGACAAGTAACGCATTGTATTACTAGTTACTTAAAAATGTATAAAATTACAGTAACACGTTACTTTTGTAACTTGTTACTCCCATCACTGCCCAGAATGATGCCTCAATACAAACAGAAAATGATTGACTTTAACAATTGGCTTAGTTTCTGGTGTCATTTCAGTGGGAACCAGTACCTGACAGCCTGGAAAGATATGATCAACAGACCATGATGCTTTGCCAGAGATGGCCTGCATCTGTCTCACTTGGGTTTCAGGCTTCTGGCAAAGGCACTTGCATCCCCCATAGCGCATATTTTAGAAAAAGTGTTGAGGTTAAAACTACCAACATAACAACATAAAAATTCAACAAAACCCAAATTAAAGGTCATACTGCTAAATATTAGGAGTTTAAATATGAAACTGCTCTCATTGTAAGCATTCCTAACCCTGGAAAATGCTGACATCTATGCAGTCACAGAAACCTGGTTGAAAGCTGTGGGTGCACCCCAGACATACCTGGTTACGCATCCTATTATACATTCAGACCCAAACCGTGGGTAGTAAAGCCAAATGAGTTGGAGTTTCAATATATATTAAAGACACACACACCTCCAGGCTGGTCAAACAGTATGATGCCCATAGACACTCCAGGTGCAGTTACCCATTGATAAGACCTCTATACAGCCCCCATATCTGACTCAAGATGCCCAAACTGCCTATCTAGACCTCTTTGAATCTATCAAGATTCAACCCTTTACCCTGATCTGGGGTGACTTTAACTACCCAAACATAGACTGGAAGAACTACTTATGCTAGAACACAAATGCCCAGAGATTTCTCGATTTTGTCAATGCAAATGCTTTGGAACAGATAGTTGATACCCCCACAAGAGGTGATAATATCTTGGACTTAGTATTAACCAACATGAGTAACCATTGCAGCATCCATATAGTATCATCCTCTCTGGTAAGTTCCAACCACAAAGGGGTCACTTTCGAAGTCAACATCTTCCCCAACCTCCCTCCAGCTAGGGTCAAATAAAAACTTCTCCAAAGCTGATTACAGCCTCCTCCAAGGTGGTATAAACAACTTCACAGACCCCTCCCCCTCTCAAGAAACTGGAACCAGTATCCAAAACTATCCAAAATTACTATATGAACATTTATATAGATGCATGGAATCAGGAATACCTGACAGGACTAAATCATCCTCCGCAAGGAAGAGTAAACCGATCTGGTGGACATCTGCAATAAATAAAATCTATACCAAAAGTAAAAAATTGCTGTCCAGGACCAAGAATAAGCAGGTGCGCAATTGGAAGCAATCTTTCCCTAGCCTAAACAAGCAAATAAGAGCACTACTGAAATCTGCCAAAGCAAACTTTGAGTCCAAATTGGCCACATCTTCTAGAGACAATCATAAGGCCTTCTTCATATATGTCCATAATCTCAAAGGTAGCACCCAGATTTGTTCAGAACTGGTGGTCAAGGACGCCACATATACAAATACCGCAGATATATCAAACTTGCTGGCTGACAGATTCTGTGAAAATGTCACCCATCTGTCCTGCCCATCAGTAAATCAGGACATTTTCAGTACCTGCCCCCTTTCCCTTATATCTAGTGATCAGGTCATCACTGCTCTCTCAAAGGCAAAAACACAGCCTCCATGGGACCTGATAACATCCCAGGCTGCATCCTACATAAACTTAGGCAGGAACTTTTAGCACCATTAGGCACCCTATTAAACCAAAGCATGAGTACTGATCTTGTCCCAGTTGAGTGGAGGACAGCCATTGTCATCCCTTTACATATAGATGGAGCATCTACCATTCCGAGAAATTATAGACCCATTAGCCTAACTAACCTGATGTGCAAGGCACAGATTATCATGGACCTCATTACCAAGGACATCAGCAACCTCTAAACACTCGATCCCACACAGTTTGGCTTCATCAAGGGGAGGTCATGTCTGTTAAATTTGGTCAACTTTTTTGAGACAGTCACCAAAGACATGGATAAGGGGAAGACAGTGCACACCACCTATCTTGACCTGGCTAAAGCCTTCAACACTATTTCCCACTTGGGCATAATAGATAAACTCTCTCAACTAGGCATCAATCCGTATGTTGCCAGATGGGTAGCTAACTGGCTCACTGATAGAACCCACCTGGTCAAAATAGGGGAAGCAACCTCAAGCAGTAGACCTGACCCTGGAGTGGCATACCCCAGGGTTCAGTCTTGGGGCTTGTGTTATTTGGGATATACTTTTCTGAGGTTCAGATCAAAACCAGTGGGCTATGGCTGACCAAGTTTGCAGATGACTGCAAGCTGGGTGCTGTCATCAATTTTCCTAGTGATGCGGACATCCTCCAAGAGGGACTCACCCAAACCAATGACTGGTGCCAGAAACATGTCCTCAAGCTGAATACAGAAAAATGCATCATCATTCTCTTTGGGGAAAATGATGTCCCCACACATTGTCACATTAATAACTATGTCCTAAGCACGCAGTCAGTCATGCAGGATTTAGGCACCCAGATTGATAGCAACCTGACTTTTGACCACCATGTTGCTTCTATTGTACGGAAGGATTTCTACATGGCCCACGTCATAAGTAAGGGTATCTCATCCAGAGACAAGGAGGTCATAACATTCCTGTATTCTTCCCTTATAAGGCCCATTATTGAGTACAATGCCCAATTCCGCATGTACCTCACAAAGTACATGTAGCAGCTGGAGGGACCACAGAGGTTCCTCACCAGGAGAATCCAGGGCCTCAAAAATTTTCCATACACAGATAGGCTGAAAACCCTATCCCTCTACTCATACAGACTCTGTAGACATGACCTCTGTCCTGCATACAAAGTGATCTCGGACCCCACCTTGACGGGACTGCTGCATATCTGCAAGTCAAGCTCCACTCTTGTAACACGGACAAGCGACCTCATCCTGGTCTGACATCAATGAGACTTGGTGGTGGGACAGATTTGTGTCCCAGAGGCTCCACCACCTGTGAAATAGACTCCCTCTCCATGTCAATCAGAGTACCTCTTTACCCGTTTTTAAGTGACAACTGGATAACTCGATGTATAATAGAAAATGCATCCCTGGGATTCCATTCATGTCCCTGCTGGACAGGGGTCTATACATGGGCTAAACTCATGGCTAGGCTTATAAGGGCATCAAGGCCAATAGCCTAGTAACTTCCTATGATCGCTTTTTTTCTTTTATGTGATGTTGGATATCCACTGGAGCTGTGGCTCATAAGACCAGTGAGAAATCCAAGTGGAGCTGCTGAAGACAATTACAACACAGCCCTGTCCCAGACCTCTATTGTAATTGAGAGGGTCTTTGACTTTTGAAGAGTTTATTTAAGTGCCTGGATGAGTTTGGAGGTGCCTTTCAGAATATAAATAATGATGACCATCAGTAGCAGCAACAGTAGTAAGGACCACATGTAGTAAACTTGTGCACATAATACAGCTATAGCTGCCCAGGTAAAAGGTGGTGTCTAGTCCAGAGCTATAAACAATGACATTCAGTTTAGTGTTTCATTTCTTGTAAAAAACACATAGAGTATAATTGATACAGAAAGTGATATCAGCAGACTATGCTGTGTGGTGCATGGTCTACTGTTACTGTTCATCAGACATTCTCTCTCATCTTTAAATATTTTTTTTTCAGAACAGGAACTTATATTATTGTTTGTAAAAGTCATGCCTGAATGTTCACCAACTCCTGTTCAATGATGTTGTATGGCTTCACATAAGCAGTCATCAAGCCATCACAGCTTTCATCCTTATCACAGCCCAAATACTGCTTTGCTGAATTATATTAATACTGTCAACACCCACAGAAATATTAAAAGCCTAGACTCATCCATTTTCCTAGACATATCAGAAGTTTTTGATACCGTCATCCAGTAGAAATAATTACATAAATTCTCATCCTTTGGGCTCACCAACTCTTCACTGCAGTGGTTGTGTAGCTACCTCTCAAAGAGTGAAATGGAAAAATTATTTCTCCACCTTCTTGCCGGTATGTTTTGGTGTCCCACAAGGATTGATACTAAGCCCCATACTTTTCAACATCTTCATCACTGTCCTCTACATTGCTGCAAAACATGCAAACTTAGATCAATACGCTGATGACTTAACCCTAATCTGGTCCGCCATTTCTCTTTAAATTCAAAGACCTTAACAACAATCCTTCTTATCAACTAAAACATGGCTAAATAATTGACAACTACTTCTAAACCCTAATAAAACTAAATTACTGCTCTTCATTCCAAAACACATCTCTACCAAAGTAACAATGTTCTCTATTGTCTCTGATAACAACACTATGATAGAACTAAACCACACAAAATTACTAGATGTCATCATACATGATAAGTAGAAATTTGACCACCGTGTATCATACATGGTTAAAAACTCATGAAAGCTATATCTATTACACAGAGAAAAAGCCTACCTCATTGGCATAGCCTGAAAACATATGGCCTCTACTTTCTTACTGCCATCCCTCCTCTATGCTTTCCCAATCTTCGCTAACCTTCGAGTCTCATAACCATCCAAACTTAATCAATGTTATCATAAAATAGCCAAATTTGCAGTAAATAATAACAACAGAACACACCATTGCCTATCACTCAAGAAAAATGAATTGGTTAGAGCTTCCACATCATGTAGCTCTTTCTCAGCTAATGGCAGTGTACAGACTTCTCTATCAGACTGAAAACAGTCCAGTCTTTAACAACTTAATACAACACTACCCCAATAGAATTTTATACTTTACAGAAAAATCACTAATCACTACAACCAAAAGCATGTAATACTGCAGGTGACTCTCTATATGCAAATAGTGTATATAAACTATGGAACCACATCCCCCTACTGCTAACATCCATTCGGAATGCAAATTAAAACACAACTAAAACTTAATCTATCAAATCAATGGATCTGATCCTGTGCATCTTCAGGTCAAATGCCACTGTTATCTTCAGTTAGCCATATCATCAAACGATTTTTCTGCCTTCACAATCCTATGCCCCACAACCAGTCATACCGATACATGAATAGTTTTCCTAGCATTTCCCAGCTATATACATTATTTTCTGACGCTGTACATCAGTCCCCACTACACTTCTAATATAAATCTTAGGTTATCCACATATATAATTGTCTCTGAATCTTTTACACAAATCACCTCAACGATAACAGTTACAGTTTCTTCCCTTCCTAGTTCTTTCTCTCACTTGCATTGTTTTGAATTTCTAAGCACTAACCACATGCTCTACTATCTATTTGACAAACCCACCAACGTACTTCTTCAAATTCTCAATGTTCAACATCTACTAATGCATGTAGAACATTTATCCAGTAATAGTTGTCACTATTTTCATAACACAGTAATCTAATTACGAAATGTATGTGTAATTGCAAATGTATATTATTTAATGGCTGCTCATGTATAGTACCGAATGCCTGTTTAAAAAATATTTGTAATATGTGAGAGTTTTTCATGCCAGACCTCCTCTAAAAAGGGTTTTTTTAATAAATCCAGTCAGACAAGCACAAAAAAACAAAAGCAAAATAAAAATAAATACATAAACAAACACATTTTTAACTGTTTTGCTCAATACATTCTGCTGAAGTAATGCAACTAAGAAGGCACATACTGAATCTCTTGCAACGGTACAGTTAAAAAGTGTTATTTCAGCTTATATCTTTTAGTTGAATGAAAATGTATTGCACTGTTTTTATATTATGCAAAGTTCTCTTGGTTTTAATTATTACATATTTCAACTGACTTATTGTTCTGGTATAGAGATATGTCCCTATTTCAGGGTTAATTTACTCCTTCACACAATTGTCTGAATTCTTGCTCTTCTCAAGTGATTGTTGAAACTGTCTTGCACACCCTACATGACCAGAATACTAGTGACATCAATAATGTAAAAAAAGAGGGCACACATTTTACATCTACTATTTTTAGAAGGAAAAATAAATAAACTTGTGTGGTAAAATTGTGCAATAAAGTTCATTAAAATCTGTACATCTTTCTCTGTTTTTGTTTGATAATGTGCCTAAAATTTTCCATCGTTCCTCAACTCTGTTTTTTAACCATATTTCTGAGAACTATCTTAAATTTTGTGATGAGTTGTGTACTATTTGGTATTCAGATTTTATGCTAATTAGATGTTCAGATTCAATGGTCTTTGTACCTATTTTTAATGTCTACAGGTTGAGAGGTATGCCTCACACTAAAACAAATTGCTTCCTCCTTTAAAAACTATTATTTAAATTTAAACCCAGCTCACCCTCCGCTAATAACCTTCCTGCAGAATACCTTAAAATTGTTGCTAATGCTAATGCATATCCAGTATCTCTCTTTATAAACAAGTCAGTACAGGAATCCTGCATTCCTTCAGTATGGGAAGAATGCCAAATCATCCCTCTCCACAAAGGTGGCACTTTTACCAAAATTCCTCACTTCAATCAATTTCTCTTCTCTGACTCTCTGTAGAAATATGCCATAACTCTATTTTCTCTCCTACTTCATACTGCAAATCATATTTGCATCATACTAACTTACCTTTCATGTCTCTGAATATAACAACTGAACCAAAAGCTGCAAGCTGGACAAAATACGTTGAAAACACAAAACGGCAGCAATCCAGGCATTCTCTTTAAATAAGAGTGTTGGCGCCAAATACAGATAGTAAATCAATTAACATTAAAAGCAACAGAGCACAAATTGCTAAATGTTAAAGTATACAACAGTGTATGAGAAAGTGCAATCACTTGACAATATTCAGTGTACATAATATATAAAAATGCATACAGAGCTGTTCTAACTATTTTCCCCTCAATATAAAAAATATAACTAATTTATATGCAAAAGAGGTTTTATTGAAACGTGATCATTTATTCTGGCATCAGTATACACTTGCCACCAAAGTTCTCTATATGATAGAAAATTTTATAGTCACCCCTCTAGGATTATAAATGATCTAAAATCATAAAACTAAAAGCATGTTCCCTTCCATTTTGAATAATATGCTTTGACAGGGCATTTTTGTATCTCCTTCTTTATACTATATAGGTGTGAGTATATTCGCTGCCTAAACTGCCTTTCAGTTTTTCCTATATATCACAACCTGAACATAATATACACTAACATGGTACTTCTGCAATTACCCTTAGCAGAATATATTTTTAATTGCTTGTAGTTGTTTAAAATTAAGCTGATGTTTTCATTAATCACATAACACTGATTACAGTTTCCACATTTTGTCGTGTGTATCAACTCATTTTGTCGTTTTTTTTGACTTGTTCCTTTATTACTCTCTAAAATACACTTGATATTACTACCCATCTTATATACAAAATTAGGGCTCTTCCCTACTAGTTCCCCTAATTCCTGTGAGTTGGTCAAAATATACCAATTCCTGCTCACAATTTCCTTAATGATCTTACTAAACATACCATATTCTATGATAAGGGCTCTGCTAAAGATTTCTTCCCACTAACTTGATGATGGTCTGTGGTGTCTTTGGTCACGTGTGTGTCTTGCTGGTACCCTGATTGGTTTAGTGTATATAATCCTAGTAATGGGCTATACTTTTTCCCCCATTGTTTTGTGACATAGCTTATAACGTCTTCCATAAGCTTAACGTCATAACCTCTGTTCTCAAATAATGTAAATATATACTCAACTTCCTTTAACATATCTAGATGTCATCCTGACAGCTCTAATAACCTGTCCTTTAAGTATGTTCCTCTTCATTCTGGCAGGGTGACAACTGCTATAATCCAAGTATGTGTTACTGAATGTTGATTTTCTGTATATTATAGATTTGAAACCTTCCACATCATGGGAAACATAATCTAAATAAGGTACACCAGCTAGTGATAGAAGTAAACTTTAAATAATCACTACTAGTGTTAATGTAGACAATAAACTTCTCATAAACTGTCTCATCTCCCTTCCACAGAATATATAGATCATCCAAGTATGGAGTAATAACAAATGTGTTTGTAATAATCACTTTTGAATATAACCTGTTCCTCCCAATCCAGCATAAAACATGGGGGATTTGCCTAAAAATTTCCCCTTCATAGTATATAAAGTTATTCTCTAAAACTAAACTCATTAATTCAACTAAAAGGGAAATTTTATCCCAACTAAAGTTGGTATGTTAAATGCCTCTATGCCTTCATCCACAGGGATACAACTAAATAGATCTACTACGTCAATTGAACTGAACACCATTTCAGTACTGTGACAATTGACGGGATAGTTCCGTAGGAAATCCCAGGAATCTTTGACAAGGTGTCCTAAATCATTATAAATATGTTTAAGAGTTGTATCTATATATACTCCACGTTTTGGAGTTGCTTCCTGAAATTATTGGGCGGAAGGGAGGATTTTTGTGGTCCTTATGTACTTTAGGTATGCCCACTATAGTGGGTAAAATAGGAAACGCCACACTAAGATATTCAAAAAGTTCTTTGTTAATTCTGTTTTCTAATAGATATTCATTCAGGTATGTGTCTATTCTCCTATAGGCCAAATTGACTCTTAAAACGAGGCCACAGAATAATTTCCAGTGTTGTATAAAATATTGTGTATATTAGTACTGTAGGTGGTGGTATCATAAATGACTATGCCACCACCCTTATCAGGTTTCATAACCCTGACTGTCTTATCTAGCTTTAAATTATTTAAAGTTGTTATTTCTTCATTAGAAAGGTTATTTTGTTGTTGATATTTCTTACTATTCCTACTAATATTGTAAAGTTCCTTGGTGACTCCTTGTTCAAAAGCCATTACCACGGGGTTACTTATTGGAATAAAAGTGCTTTTTTTCTTTAATACACTATTATTATGGACAGTGTCACAGTCCACCTTACTATCAAACATGGCAGCTAGATTTAATTTACGTGTGTATTTCTTAAGTTCAAATATACTATCTACTACCCGGAAATTGGGTGTGGGTATGAATTTTAAGCCTTTTGAAAGGAGACTAAAATGGGCCTTTTCTAAGTTAATGTTACTGTAATTGAATATTTTAAAACTTTTATATTCACTAGTAACCTCATCTATCCTACATATCTCATTATGGGCAGCCCCATTATTTAATACGGGGGTGGATGCTGAAACTTCTTCCTCCATTTTGCCCCTTTTGTCCATTTTCCCTGAAATTTCCTTTCCTCTGTATACTGAAAATCCTGTTGGTTTCTACCTTTCATACCTTCACTTACCCCTACATCCTCGTGTTGGTATCTATTATTAAACTCCTTGCTAATATTCCAAATATATAGATAGATATATATAGATACAACTCTTAAACATATTTATAATGATTTAGGACACCTTGTCAAAGATTCCTGGGATTTCCTACGGAACTATCCCGTCAATTGTCACAGTACTGAAATGGTGTTCAGTTCAATTGACGTAGTAGATCTATTTAGTTGTATCCCTGTGGATGAAGGCATAGAGGCATTTAGCCGAAGTCTACGTAAACATACCAACTTTAGTTGGGATAAAATTTCCCTTTTAGTTGAATTAATGAGTTTAGTTTTAGAGAATAACTTTATATACTATGAAGGGGAAATTTTTAGGCAAATCAAATGTTTGCAAATATGGTTATGCTGGATTGGGAGGAACAGGTTATATTCAAAAGTGATTATTACAAACACATTTGTTATTACTCCCGATACTTGGATGATCTATATATTCTGTGGAAGGGAGATGAGACAGTTTATGAGAAGTTTATTGTCTACATTAACACTAGTAGTGATTATTTAAAGTTTACTTCTATCACTAGCTACGAAGGTGTACCTTATTTAGATACGTATGTTTCCCATGATGTGGAAGGTTTCAAATCTATAATATACAGAAAATCAACATTCAGTAACACATACTTGGATTATAGCAGTTGTCACCCTGCCAGAATGAAGAGGAACATACTTAAAGGACAGGTTATTAGAGCTGTCAGGATGACATCTAGGCACGCAGATATGTTAAAGGAAGTTGAGTATATATTTACATTATTTGAGAACAGAGGTTATGACGTTAAGCTTATGGAAGACGTTATAAGCTATGTCACAAAACAATGGGGGAAAAAGTATAGCCCATTACTAGGATTATATACACTAAACCAATCAGGGTACCAGCAAGACACACACGTGACCAAAGACACCACAGACCATCATCAAGTTAGTGGGAAGAAATCTTTTAGCAGAGCCCTTATCATAGAATATGGTATGTTTAGTAAGATCATTAAGGAAATTGTGAGCAGGAATTGGTATATTTTGACCAACTCACAGGAATTAGGGGAACTAGTAGGGAAGAGCCCTAATTTTGTATATAAGATGGGTAGTAACATCAAGTGTATTTTAGAGAGTAACAAAGGAACAAGCCAAAAAAAGCGACAAAATGAGTTGATACACACGACAAAATGTGGAAACTGTAATCAGTGTTATGTGATTAATGAAAACATCAGCTTAATTTTAAACAACTACAAGCAATTAAAAATATATTCTGCTAAGGGTAATTGCAGAAGTACCATGTTAGTGTATATCGCAGTATGTTCAGGTTGTGATGCGTACTATATAGGAAAAACTGAAAGGCAGTTTAGGCAGCGAATATACTCACACCTATATAGTATAAAGAAGGGAGATACAAAAAATGCCCTGTCAAAGCATATTATTCAAAATGGAAGGGAACATGCTTTTAGTTTTATGATTTTAGAGCGTATCATTTATAATCCTAGAGGGGGTGACTATAAAAATTTTCTATCATATAGAGAACTTTGGTGGCAAGTGTATACTGATGCCACGTCACCCCCCGGAATAAATGATCACGTTTCAATAAAACCTCTCTTGTATATAAATTAGTTATAATTTTTTATATTGAGGGGAAAATAGTTAGAACAGCTCTGTATGCATTTTTATACATTACGTACACTGAAAATTGTCAAGTGATTGCACTTTCTTACACACTGTTGTATATTTTAACATTTAGCAATTTGTGCTCTGTTGCTTTTAATGTTAATTGATTTATTATTTGTATTTGGCGCCAACACTCTTATTTAAAGAGAATGGTTATTTTTGTTCACTGTTCTGAGGAAGCTCGGTTATCGAGTGAAAGCGCTAAACTGTATTAAATATTTGACTTTTATCTACGTATTTTGGCATTCATTTTTAGTGCTGAACTATCTGTGTGAAGAGGCAGTTTGCTTGCCTGGATTACTGCCGTTTTGTGTTTTCAACGTTTTTTGTCCAGCTTGCAGCTTTTGGTTCAGTTGTTGTATGGATAATTCACACAGTTCAGACGGTGAGACCTCGCCTGATCATAGCAAAGAGTTACTTTTACTTCAAGCAGAAGTTTCCTCTCTGCGCGGGGAGGTGGCCAAAATTTTACAACTGTTCGGCAAATTGGCTGCCGAAAAAGATTCAAATAATGTTGTTTTTACATCGGAAGTCAGTAAATCTAATATTGGCGTCACAAATGGTTTGCAAGGCGAGCCTCCACAACAGCAGTTACTTCATCACGTTAATGACGTTGTCCCAGCTTCAACTTCCTCACCCGAGATACCTAATGGACAAGGACGAGGTACGGGTAGTGGAGGTATAGACATGCCGGTTGTCGAGGGATCCTTGGATAATTTCAGGAATAATTCAGATTTTACTTTTGATTTTTCTTTCGGTAATTACACCGATGAAATGAGGAGGACTGGCACTAGACCTAAGAGCACACAAGTGCGTACTTACGCACAAACTACGAAAGAAACTACTCAAAGTAAAGGTACTGTTCATAATAAAAGTAATAAGTCTTTTGCCAAAGATAAAGACAATTTCAATATAGAATTTGCTTTACAGGATTTTATTAAGAATGATTGTTGTTTTGACAACGTTAGTACTAAGACAAGTATGAGAAAGGGAGAAGCAGACAAAGGAACATTACGTGACAATATTTACCTTTTTGGTAAAAAACTTAATAATATCAATGCACTGAAACTTGACAATGCTTATTTTAATCAGTGCATTTCACTTAACATTGTACCAATGGGCTTGAGGTTTTTCAAGCGACCATTGGGTATTGATATAGACGACAATGTTGAAAACGAGTTCAATTGTCTGTTTGATTCGTTTGGACTTGAATATATCAAACTTTTGATTAAGCATAACGATGTCAAGCTTTGCAAATGTATTAATGATGTTGAATATTTGAATAATGTCATCACTTCTGATTTATTGTTCCCCCAGTGGGAGAAGTTATATTTAAAACAGTACACATTAGCAGAGGAAAGGGCAAAGAAGGCGTATGAACGTAAACTAAGGAAGTTGAATAGGGATAAAGATCAATATAAGAGACACGTGAGCTACACTTGGAATATTAGCAAGGAGTTTAATAATAGATACCAACACGAGGATGTAGGGGTAAGTGAAGGTATGAAAGGTAGAAACCAACAGGATTTTCAGTATACAGAGGAAAGGAAATTTCAGGGAAAATGGACAAAAGGGGCAAAATGGAGGAAGAAGTTTCAGCATCCACCCCCGTATTAAACAATGGGGCAGCCCTTGATGAGATATGTAGGATAGATGAGGTTACTAGTGAATACAAAAGTTTTAAAATATATAATTACAGTAACATTAACTTAGAAAAGGCCCATTTTAGTCTCCTTTCAAAAGGCTTAAAATTCATACCCACACCCAATTTCCGGGTAGTAGATAGTATATTTGAACTTAAGAAATACACACGTAAATTAAATCTAGCTGCCATGTTTGATAGTAAGGTGGACTGTGACACTGTCCATAATAATAGTGTATTAAAGAAAAAAAGCACTTTTATTCCAATAAGTAACCCCGTGATAATGGCTTTTGAACAAGGAGTCACCAAGGAACTTTACAATATTAGTAGGGATAGTAAGAAATATCAACAACAAAATAACCTTTCCAAAGAAGAAATAACAACTTTAAATAATTTAAAGCTAGATAAGGCAGTCAGGGTTATGAAACCTGATAAGGGTGGTGGCATAGTCATTTATGACACCACCACCTACAGTACTAATATACACAATATTTTATACAACACTGGAAATTATTCTGTGGCCTCGGTTAACGAAGTCAATTTGGCCTATAGGAGAATAGACACATACCTGAATGAATATCTATTAGAAAACAGAATTAACAAAGAACTTTTTGAATATCTTAGTGTGGTGTTTCCTATTTTACCCACTATAGTGGGCATACCTAAAGTACATAAGGACCACAAAAATCCTCCCTTCCGCCCAATAATTTCAGGAAGCAACTCCAAAACGTTCCCCATGGGAGTATATATAGATACAACTCTTAAACATATTTATAATGATTTAGGACACCTTGTCAAAGATTCCTGGGATTTCCTACGGAACTATCCCGTCAATTGTCACAGTACTGAAATGGTGTTCAGTTCAATTGACGTAGTAGATCTATTTAGTTGTATCCCTGTGGATGAAGGCATAGAGGCATTTAGCCGAAGTCTACGTAAACATACCAACTTTAGTTGGGATAAAATTTCCCTTTTAGTTGAATTAATGAGTTTAGTTTTAGAGAATAACTTTATATACTATGAAGGGGAAATTTTTAGGCAAATCAAAGGAGTGGCCATGGGGGCAGCTTGTGCCCCCATGTTTGCAAATATGGTTATGCTGGATTGGGAGGAACAGGTTATATTCAAAAGTGATTATTACAAACACATTTGTTATTACTCCCGATACTTGGATGATCTATATATTCTGTGGAAGGGAGATGAGACAATTTATGAGAAGTTTATTGTCTACATTAACACTAGTAGTGATTATTTAAAGTTTACTTCTATCACTAGCTACGAAGGTGTACCTTATTTAGATACGTATGTTTCCCATGATGTGGAAGGTTTCAAATCTATAATATATAGAAAATCAACATTTAGTAACACATACTTGGATTATAGTAGCTGTCACCCTGCCAGAATGAAGAGGAACATACTTAAAGGACAGGTTATTAGAGCTGTCAGGATGACATCTAGACACGCAGATATGTTAAAGGAAGTTGAGTATATATTTACATTATTTGAGAACAGAGGTTATGACGTTAAGCTTATGGAAGACGTTATAAGCTATGTCACAAAACAATGGGGGAAAAAGTATAGCCCATTACTAGGATTATATACACTAAACCAATCAGGGTACCAGCAAGACACACACGTGACCAAAGACACCACAGACCATCATCAAGTTAGTGGGAAGAAATCTTTAGCAGAGCCCTTATCATAGAATATGGTATGTTTAGTAAGATCATTAAGGAAATTGTGAGCAGGAATTGGTATATTTTGACCAACTCACAGGAATTAGGGGAACTAGTAGGAAGAGCCCTAATTTTGTATATAAGATGGGTAGTAACATCAAGTGTATTTTAGAGAGTAACAAAGGAACAAGCCAAAAAAAGCGACAAAATGAGTTGATACACACGACAAAATGTGGAAACTGTAATCAGTGTTATGTGATTAATGAAAACATCAGCTTAATTTTAAACAACTACAAGCAATTAAAAATATATTCTGCTAAGGGTAATTGCAGAAGTACCATGTTAGTGTATATCGCAGTATGTTCAGGTTGTGATGCGTACTATATAGGAAAAACTGAAAGGCAGTTTAGGCAGCGAATATACTCACACCTATATAGTATAAAGAAGGGAGATACAAAAAATGCCCTGTCAAAGCATATTATTCAAAATGGAAGGGAACATGCTTTTAGTTTTATGATTTTATCATTTATAATCCTAGAGGGGGTGACTATAAAAATTTTCTATCATATAGAGAACTTTGGTGGCAAGTGTATACTGATGCCACGTCACCCCCCGGAATAAATGATCACGTTTCAATAAAACCTCTCTTGTATATAAATTAGTTATAATTTTTTATATTGAGGGGAAAATAGTTAGAACAGCTCTGTATGCATTTTTATACATTACGTACACTGAAAATTGTCAAGTGATTGCACTTTCTTACACACTGTTGTATATTTTAACATTTAGCAATTTGTGCTCTGTTGCTTTTAATGTTAATTGATTTATTATTTGTATTAACACTCTTATTTAAAGAGAATGGTTATTTTTGTTCACTGTTCTGAGGAAGCTCGGTTATCGAGTGAAAGCGCTAAACTGTATTAAATATTTGACTTTTATCTACGTATTTTGGCATTCATTTTTAGTGCTGAACTATCTGTGTGAAGAGGCAGTTTGCTTGCCTGGATTGCTGCCGTTTTGTGTTTTCAATGTCTCTAAATATGAAATCATTCTCATGTACGTTGTATCTATGCTTAACCAATTTTTTCCTGTTATGTCTAATTTGGAATAATTATTTGAACTTTAGATGTTTTTGTATTAATTCTGAAAGACTATAAAATTATTGTTCTTAAAATGTTTTTGTAATATCCTGGAGCTTTACTACCTCAGCCGTTACTAAAAACAGGCAGCCACACAGTTGGACTTCCCTGATAATCAAATGTCAGTAAATACAATAAATAAATCTAATGTCAGACCCATTGCCATCTTTTCCCCACTCAAAAATATTGGAAAAAAATGTTTCTATAAACAATTATCCAAGTATCGCTTAAAGGAAAAATGACTAGCCAATATTCAATGTGGATTAATACCTGCCTATAGCACAACAACTGCATTTCCACTGCTGGTATAATGAATTTCCATTTAGAAATAACAGTTTTACAGAATGCACATACGTCATCCAAATTTAGCAATCATATCCATAAAACAAGCATTTCTTCAAGTAAACCCAGTAATCTAGCATCATTTTCAACTGTTTGATATCCATTTACAATATTTCTAATATTTATTTATTACTTTATAATGCCTGCTGTTTTCTAAGATATTTTCCTCATAACTTGAGTAATCCTGTGTTTATGGTTGTGTTAAACTTATTTGCTAATTTCAGGGTCATTTACAGATTTTAATGCAGCCTAGGCCCATTTATGCTTATCCTTGTGATTCACAGTAATATGCAAGTTTATAATGAAGATTATTCATATAGGCCAGGCTTCTGGTAGCTGTGAACACACCATCTAGTACTCTGAACATGTTGGGGATGGTTGCAGAGTCCACATCTGTCCTCGGCCATCCACAGAAGTCCAGGGAACTTGCAGATGACCTGAATTATTCTCTAGCATCACATATTTTTAGAAAAGGGAAAATGAAGTCATACGCATGTCAGTTTGCACAACCATGAAACATATTACCTGCCCATCCAGCTTCATCTAGTATACCTTATCACCTCAAGTCACTCAACTTTTACTAAAAGGTGATAGTGGGAAGAATTATTTCTGCAGAAATAACCAATGCTAAAAAAATACATTGATACTCTTGCTATCCTGCAGGAGAAATGCATGAAGAAAATGTCCTTCCTGGCAAAGAAAAAAAAAAAAACATGTAGGTGACTCAGCATTTTTGGTAAAACCAAACTTAGTAATAATAACAGTACCAGGTCTAATGCCCTGCTTGTTAACTGGGTTTCATTAGTGTAATGTCACACCCCAAAGGAAGAGGTTCTAAACTTGTGAATCATAGCCCTGCTCATACATTCGTGATTTTGGTACTGACACGTCTAATGATGGCAGCACCTGTGAAGATACTACTAGGTCATACTCCAAGTTGGTGTGAGAAAGAGACCAATATTATGCTTTATCTTCTTAGGGAGTCTTAGCTGGATAAGATAAGATGGAATCCTTCATAAGAGATTCTGACTGGAAAAAGACTGACATCTGGTAGGAGATTGGTGAGCACCTGTCAAACCTGACAGAGATCACCCACTCTTGCCCCAGAGCAGACACATGTACAATGACCTACAGAAGTGGTGGACTGAACAGATGGCTGACTAGGTTGATCCGATGAAGATGAGAAGGCCAGGGTTCTATAATAAATACATTTTTATCATATCAAATATATGTTTAAAAAATAAACTATAAAAGTATATACATGAAGGCATACACTAGAGGAAATGTATATGCAGCTACAAATATATATGTATATGTAATTATAATGCATTAAAAAGCACAAACATATGTGTCAACAGAACATCTGTATACAAATATGGAATGTTTATGTAATTGCATACTGTTGTGCATAAATACAAATGTGTATTTATGAGTAAAGAAATATATGTAAGTATGCATAATTATGTTGGTAAAACATAGATGTCCATCTGTATAAGTACACTTACAAATATTTTCATAAATCAATATATTTATAACCACACAAAAAATATTTTCATTGCCACATAGTCTCATGTGCAGTAGGTATTACCTTAGTTAGTACTTTGACTACATGCAGACAATTTTTGTAAAGAAATGATGCTGTTTATGTAGGCATGATATTTATTGGTATGATAATTCATAAGACAGTCATTTCTTCCACAATATTAACTGCCCATGCAAAGTGGCTGAGCTGAGTCAGGCACCACACCCTATTCAGAGTGAAGGTTGGGGATGGGGTGGAGGTTAGAGCAGCAGGTGAATGACCATCACATAGTTTTGTGAGAGGCAACCAATTGTTTACTTCTGTATACATTTCTATGAAATCCCCATATATGTTTATACTTTTTCATCTGTATACATTTCTATGAAATCCTCACGTATGTTTGCACTTTTAATTATTTAATTATCAAAGCACATTATATTGTCATGAAATGCATGTACTGCATCCATCTGTAACAGTAAAAATATTTTGTTTAATGAAGGTTAATGTGGATGAAAGTTACAATTTTCTTTCATTTGTTATACTTGGTACTTCACAGTGTAACAGTTGGTACTTGAGTTGTTATATTGTTATGTGTGTACAGCTTCTGTCTTTGTCTAAAGAAAATTCACAGTGTATTACTTAAAACTGCAACTTGAGTATGCAAACCATAATTGTTTAAAGTCAAACCTACACTGAAAGTATATGGTAAGATTCCAAACAGCACCCCCTCCTGTAAACAGAAAAGCTGTGTACACATATAAAAGTGTAATAATTTGAAGGAAGACCCACTTTTATTAGCACAGTATGATGATCTGTGTTTAATAATTCAGATATGAATAAATGTTTATAGAAATAAGCAAATATATTAAGTGCAATAGTAAATGCAATACCTTGTAGAGTGGTACTAGTCATCATGTCAGAAATATTAAGGAAAAAAGTCAGAGAGCATTCACCATCTGTCCATCCAGGGATATCCTCACAATGTTTGGGTAGTGTTACAGGTCCTGTAGGAAAACTGACATATGGAGCCTGGCAAGCCTCATTGAATATAGGTTTCAGGACATGGCTGAGGACATAGTGTAGGGAATAGTGGACATATGCATTCATCCAGTCCAGGATTCTCTTCAGAGATCAGAAGAGCTGTTGTCCAAGCTGGCACCAACCAGTAAGCGATCACAGGCCCCTGCACCCTCAACATCAGGGTCCACCATTGCAACCTGATCAGACAGTGGAAGCATTTGAAGTCCTGCAGACCAGGCATTCTTGTTGGGCTAGACTCTTCTTCACCCCCTTTCTTCCCATATCCTCTCTCCTACTCTACCTTGCCTATTTCTCACCCAAACTATCATCTCATATAAAAAAATTGAAAAAATATGGGGCCTACCCCCAACAAAAAACTCAGTACTCCTCCTCTCCCCTCTCCTCCAGCACAACTCTCTTGATGTTTTTATTCTGTGTTCTTCTATTTATTATGTTTTCCTTCTTCATTCTTTGATAGCTCCCCCATTCCATTCTGTAGAGCAATCACAGGGTTTCCACATAAAGATACTTCTAAGTAAAGCAAATTAAACCACTTTATTTTTTTAAATATTAATAATAAAAGCTGTGCTGTCTGCCATTTGCCTTAAGTCTTTCAAGTGTGACTGTGCATAGCTGCATTCATTCATAATGTCTGAGTAGCTATGAAATCATATAAAACCTAAGATTTGCACATAGTCCTTCATACATACTTTAAGGTTAACTTCAAGTACATGTTGTTTTTGCTGTTTTAAACATGATTCTTAAAATGTCTTTGCATTTGTTTAGTCAGCATGACTATCCTGCACTTTTTGCATTTCTGTATAGGTGTAGTGACACTCTTCATAGATAAACATTATGCAAGTTTGAAACTTGGGGCTATGATTACCACCCCTATCCTTGTTCTGCATCATAAATTTCATAGAGTTTTTGTTCTGAATGAAACCATCCAAACAACAGAATAAAGAAGAAGACTTTATTTGTTTACCCTGTATGTGGGTTTTTTTTGTCTTTACTTATTTCATATGTGCATGATTGCACACACATGCATATATATAATACCACTTACAGATCTGCAGATCACGCCTCTAGAAATACATTTTAAGGTTGTGCAATGTGGGGCACTATGCATATAGAGAAAAAGGGCTCCTGTACAGGAAGTTAAAGTGAAATTCCAAGAGTATCAGTTGTTCTAAGAAAAAGACATTGAAGAACACAGTGCTGGTTGCTGTTTTTCATCGGTAATCATTACCAGCGTGACTTCCAAATTTGAGGAAGCTATGATTCCCAATGTTTAGGAGCAAGGGCGCCCACAGGCAGGTGCAAGGGGGTGCACTTGCACCCCCCTGGAATCGGCTGACTAGATAATTTAAAAAAAAGTTAAAAGTTTTTTTTTTGTACGTGCGTTCTTCTTTAAGAAGAAATAAGTCCATGTGTGTTAACAGTCCAGTCGCGGGCGTGACATCATCGCTCTCATAAATATTTAGAAGTTTGTGAGTGGGAGTTTACAAGGATGGCTTTGCAAGCGGGATGATTCGAGCGGGAATGGAAGATGGGACCTGAAACGGAATAGCTTGAAGCGGGACTCGCGGGAGTAAACAGACGGAAGATGGGACGCTTCAGGTAGAGTTGTGTGTGTGTGTGTGTTTATGTGTGTGTGTGTGTGTGTGTGTGTGTGTGTGTGTGTGTGTGTGTGTGTGTGTGTGTGCGCACGTGCAGTGTACTATAGGGTTGCCAACTTGCCACCTTTTCAAATGTCCAAAGTGGGACATCTGTGGTACAAACGTCAGATTTTGCAGGCCGAAACATACGGTGTGTGTACTTGTTAAAGTGATGATTCTTTTATTAGTGGCTTCCCCAACTGCTGGAGATAAAAGAATATTTTAAAAATATAGCAAATATTTTTTATCTAGAAATAAGACTAGCTAGAGCCCTAGCTATTCTAAGGGAAAAGTGATCTTTAGCAATTTTTAGCAGAGCCTGGGATGGCCCAGTCTGGTGGAACTGATCATAGCTTTTGTTGGGTTCTGAAAATCATAACTTGTATTTTGAAAGGTTAAGAATTAGTTTTCTTGAAGTAAACCAGACAGCTGCAGTAAGAAGGTTTTCAAGCATGTATAGGCCGAAACATACGGTGTGTGTACTTGTTAAAGTGATGATTTCTTTCTTTCTCTTGAAATGTCACCACAAAGATGTGTAGGACATTTCACTTGTTAGTTCTGGGAATTTTTGTGAGGCAGGGAAATAAGTTGTAGTCACTGCTAGAGGAAATCTGAAGCTGAGATGTCTAGGGCAGCTTCGTAAACCATCTACATGGACTGCAGAGAGAGAAATGAGGTTGGACATTATTATCTTGACTGCAGGTGCAAAATTCATCTGTATCACTTTAAGAAGCAAATGCAAATGTTAAGTTATAATATCTGTTTAGTACCTACTGCTGTTTTTTTTCTTCTTTGGGGGGATTGATACCTCCATAGCTAAAATAAAGGTAGATCAGATAATATCAGTCTATTTTTTTATCTGAATTTTTTTATGGTCTGTAAGTCAGACGTTGGATAAGAAAACATGAAATAATTTACCCCAGAATTCTTAAACTAAAGCCAGAGACCACTAGCTGTAACTTTAACAGCTCACATGAATATGTAGTATCTGAAGACTAACAAAAATGTAATGGTATATATTTATGAAAGGTGCCACACTATGCATCTATTACATTGATCTCTGCTATAGATAAAAGATGGAATTCAAAGCTACATCTAGGATAGGATGAAGGAATCTGCTGCCCAGGCAGCAAACTGTTAAAAGCACAGTTGACACTGTGGAGGAGATGCTGATTGGTCCCAATAGGTGAATGGTGCAATTTTGTGAGTATCAGTTAATCATTTAAGCAGCTGCAGTTAACATACATCTGCTTAAATTATTTCATAGACTGCTTGTAGTGTCTGTGTTAGTAATTGTGACAAGGATAAAGTGTACTTCTTTAAGTTTGTCGTAAAGACAGGAAAGAGTTACTATGTAGAAGTATTTTGGTACTTTACCTAGTGCTGACAGGCTTTTTTTTTTCTTTTTCTCCTCCACTAACTCTATAGGTCTCTCTTTTTCAGAGATACAGCTGAGTGTCGAGTAGATTTTACAAGGAGCTGAGAGCTGCAGGGGAGCAAAAGTTTAGTGCTGCTTATGTTTAGTCTGCTTGCATTGTTAATAGCACAACAGATAGTGTACTTACTTTAGATGCTGAAGGCTGTGGGTTCTACTCTCACAGTAGGTAAATGCATTGCTGATGCTGTATTGTGTTGTAAAGGGGGTGGATGCTGCAGTCTTTTTGGCAAAGATACCTAGTAACTATGGAACTGTTAACAGTTTGCTATCCATTCCCTATTGCGGTATTACTAGCTTTTCATTTTTTTTATTGCATGCAACAAAGGCAAGTTATTTTTCAAGGGTAACAGGCACTTTATTTGTAGATTAAACAATGACATATAAAGTGTTTGCTAGCAGCAACCTCTTTATTAGTTTTCTGTGAAAGTGGTTTTCAGTGCTGTTTCAATGCATGTGAGTTTAAAGGGCAGAGAAGTTTTAATGTTAATCTAGTTTCATTGTGAAACTGCATTGCTTTAATAGATATGTATTAGGGTTTGTGCTGTAAAATGCAAAATAAAACGTTCAAATGAAATCCTAAATCATCGCAGAAGTAAAGCAGTATGCACATTAGTGTTTATGGTAAATGGGGCAACATAACCAAGGAATGGGACATTGGAATGGCTGCAGGGGGGAGGCTCCATTTGACCATGATTTTGTGAGGGGGGGGGTAGCAAACTCATACAGCCCCGGTTGAACTATACCTCTCAGTTGTCCATATCTTTGCAGAATGGTAGATATTTGCTGCTTATTTTTGGTTTGTTCCTCATAAAATTTGTGATTTTCTAGCAAATCATTTAGGAATGAAGCCATTAAATGACAGACATTGAGTTTCAGATGTCATAACCTTCAGAAAATGCATGCTAATGCAAGACTGTAAGTTTTATAAAGAGCAATTTTTAGTAGTGTTTGTATGTTCCCCAATATATTTGGCCTTGTTCAGATTTCCTGCATTAAGAGGTTGAGAGGTACGTGCAAATCACTTTGTAGATTAGGAATATCCAAACATCTCAATTGTCCCCAATTCTGGCTCAAAATGTTGCTCTCCCTAATAATCCCTCCTCCAAAATGACAATTATATATAACTGTAATGATCAGTTATAGATTACCTTTATTTCAGAAATGCATGTGGATGCTCTTATTTTGTTAGCTGTGCAAGTTAACTGTTAATATTAAAAAGGTGTCCCTCTTTTTGACGGGTATTTTTGCATCACATTTTGGTCTGTTTTTCATAAAATTGTGGTTTTCTGGCAAATTAGTGGCAAGTCATTAAAGATTGAAGTTAGAAAATAATGGCAGACATTTGAGTTTCATATTTTATACCCTTCAGAAAATTTGTACTAATGTAAGATCTACCTGTTCTGTTTAAGTTAATAAGAGCAATATTTAAAAATTGGCCTTATTTTTGGGACTGTGTCCCACTTCTAGTTCTATGTATGGCTTTGTCCAGATTTCTTGCTCTGAAGTTGAGAGGTATGAGTGTCAGAGCCATCACTGTCAGCCAGAGACATTTCAAATTATGACATACTTATTGCACCCCATCCCCCATTGTAGTGGCTCTGGATGTGTCCAAGGAAGGCAAGGAGCAGTTATGCAGTGTAAGTGTGCAGAGTATTCCCCCATCCAAGGTAGATCACAAATACGACCATGGCTTTTCATCTGTCCTTGATTTTGCAAAATGTTCTGGTTTTCTATCAGATGTTTATACTGTTGATTTATGCTTCTTATTATTCAGGAACTGCATGCTGTCACAGTGCCCTGTTGCTCTGTTTAAGTAGCCATGGTTTAATGAACATCAGGTAAGCTTGTCGGAGATTGTAAGATGCAAGTAAGCTTTAGAATGCATATTGTTAAAGAATTACCAGCATTGAAAGCCTTTTCGTTGTTGCCATGCAAAGAATATTTACATGACTAGATAATGTATAAGCCTTGGGTATTGAAATGCATATGACAGTATTTGTAATAAAAGGACAGGATTACAGTATTTTCAAAAGCTCATTACATTTTATTGGAGACCAGTGTCTTATAGCAGTGTCTGTGTGTTAGTACACTTGTAGTTGGGTGGCTTTAATGGTATATGGTAAATAAGTTTTGCTACCTTACTTAAAAGCCAAGCCCTGCAACAACTATCTCCACACTGAAGTCAAAACACAATAGCTCTGGTGGGTAAATGTACTCTGTAATAATCAAAAAAGGCAAATGTTTGAAATGACTACAGCTTATGTGCAAACACAATAGGTAGTGATGAAACAATGCTCTGCTAAAAATGCTTTAATGCTCCACATTGCTGAGCTGCAGATCAGTTATCACTGGCTACCAGGATTTCACCCACTTCAGATCAAGCACGGTGCCGTTCAGTGCAACCTTCCCAGAACTAATTAAAGTCTGGCCAGAATTATTTGGTGTGTGTATAAGAGGGAGGTAGCATACCCTCAGCTGTCCAATCCTTTTAGGAGGAATATGGGGCAAAATCTGAAGTTGCTAAATGAGATTTCAGTTTTAGATGTCATGTCATTTAGAAAAATGCATACTAACACAAATCCTGCTACTCTTGCAAATTTCTAAGTTTCTGAGAGCCATATTTATAGTCTGTCCCTATTTATTTTAGGCTTTGTCAAGATTTCTTGCACTAAGGTTGAGGTCTTGAGGGGTGTGGTATGTTTGTGAGAGAGAGAAAGTGAAATGCCCAAGCTAGAGTTAGCAGGTAGAATTTTCAAGTGCATTTTCAAGGAACTGAGTTTTAAGGGAAGCTAAGTTCACTGCTGCTCATGCCAAGTCTGTTTACTATGTGCAACTGTTTTGTTTAGCAATTGGTATCTCTATTGTGGTATAAAGCTTTAAAGCTATGTTAGTAGCACCACAAGTAGAATACTTGCATCTTAATGTAAAGGCTTGAGGTTCTATTCCTACAGCATATACATTTGTATGCTGCAGTCCTCAGGATGTCCTCCTTTGGATGAGATGCCTAATAACTATGAACCTGTTTTTCAGCTTGTCATCCATTTTCTATTGCAATATACCAGCTTACCATTTTTTTAATTTAACATAGGCAATTTATTCTTTGACGGCAGCAGGCACTGAATTTGTAGATGAAACACTGAAATATACAGTTTTCTAGCAACATCTTCATTAGTTTCAGATATCTTTAATGTGGAATTATTCAGATTACTTTTACTTCAGCAGAGACACTCAAGTGTTGCTGTATAATACAAGATATAGAATTCAATTATATATTATAATTAATACAATCAGGTAAATCAAATAACTTTTGCATGACCCTAACGGTGTGCAAGGAACCTATTGCTTGAAAACAGTTCAAAGGTAAATAACCTGCCACTGGCCAGATGCATTTTCTTTGAATGTGGGTTTCAATGCTGTTTCATTGACAGTTTCAAAAGTAGAGAAACTCTAATGCCAAGTCTGTTTTCATTGTAAGACTATTGCTTTGTTTAGGTTTAGTAAATGTCTCGGTGTTTGGGCTATAATGTTTGAAATAAAAGTTGTAAATTAAATCCAACTGCCTGTAATCATTGTAGAACTAAAGCATAAAACAGTATGCACACAGATTTGAACAGTGTCTACAGTAAATGAGGAGAAATAGCCAAGTAATGGGACACTGGAATGGTGGTGTGGGCGGGGCTTGGGTGGGTGGACTTGGGTGGGTCTGTGTTGGAAGGGGGCGGGGTGAACTATGTGGGTGGGGCTCTGGGTTTGCACCCCCCCTGCAAAAAATCCTGCGGGCTCCCTTGTTTGGGAGATTACATGTAATATATATATATATATATATATATATATATATATATATATATATATATACATGGATTCACTTCATAACACTGAAACATAATACTGAAAATGACAAAACTTCATAATACTGAAGACCAAAATACTGAAAGCTCAAAATTCTGAAAACACATATTATGCATAAACTCAGCTTAAACAACATAAATCATAGCAATTTCTACCAAATATATGCAGGGGGGCAAGCCCCCCTGCACCCCCTGCTAATTATATATATCTACTCCAAGATTGCACTTAACTACACTATGTGCAATCTTGGAGTTGATATATTTAATTAGCAGGGGGTGGGGGCATCCCACATGGGAGTGCAGGGGGCTTGCCCCCTGCATATATTTGGTAGAAATTGTTATGATTTATGTTGTTTAAGCTGAGTTTACACATAATATGTGTTTTCAGTATTTTGAGTTTCAGTATTTTGAGTATTCAGTATTTTGAGCTTTCAGTATTTTGGTTTCAGTGTTTTAAGTTTCAGTATTTTGATATTTCAATGTTATGAAGTGAATCCATATATATATATATATATATATATATATATATATATATATATATGTGTGTGTGTGTGTGTGCGTGTGTTATGCGTGTGTGTGTGTATATATATATATATATATATATATATATATATATATATATATATATATATATCTGGATTCACTTTATAATCTTGAAATATTGAAATATCGAATTTCAGTATTTCCAGACTATAAAGCCGAACTTCTAAAATACCGAACCATAACCGTGAATCCAGAAATGTTGAAATCATGGTTGTGGTGGTATGCTATGTGACATGGGATGTACTGTGTGCCTAATTTATGGTTTGGTATGTGGATATGGTTGGAGATTCAGGTAAGTGAATATTTAAGGTTGTTGGGTAGGGATTTGAGTATATGTGAGTGTGTTCAGAAGTTGTAGGTGTGGGTTAGGGTAGGTAGGAAAGAGTACGAGTGTGTAATTGTTGAATCTGGTGGTGTTTGTACATTTGTGATGTGTGTGTGTGTGTGTGTGTGTGTGTGTGTGTGTGTGTGTGTGTGTGTGTGTGTGTGTGTGTGTGTGTGTGCACGCGCAAGGGGAATGTAGAGTGTGTAGTGGTGAGTTTACTATCTTTTTCTGTTTGGCGTGACCTCGGAGTTAGTATATATAAGTAAAGGGGGAGTGGGGGGTGCAGCACCACCACATGGGGAGTACAGGCGGGCTTGCCCCTCTGCTTAGATGTAGGGTAAGTTTATTTATTTGTATTGTTGTGTTTTTGTGTGTTTTGTTTGTTTGTTGTAATGTAGGCAGATTGGTGTATGTCTTGTGTGGTATATGGTGTATTTATGTTCGCTGTTTTGACTTTCACAGTTTTGGGGTTCTGTGTTTTGTTTTTTTTCTCCCTTCTATGTTTTGGGCATTATTTTTCAGCATTTCAAAGGCACAGGATTGTACAATTTGATGATCCATAGTGGAAACAAAACAAAGAAAATGATTTTCTTAGTATAATAAATGTATGCTAGAGGAAAAATGTTGGCAAAAAAGAAATATTTCATTTTCACAAAAATCCACAGCAAAGGAAGGATGCATTACTCAAGAAAATGAAGACTCAGCTCAGAGACATACAGAGAATTCATCAGACACGATATTACAAATGCATTTTTCTCATAGTATTTGCATAGTAATCAATGCTTGGAGAAAAGTGAAATAAAAAGTATGACTCAACAATGCAATTTAATTTATCTAAATACTTAATTATGAACTATAGAATTAATTAGAATACTGATAAACAGCAGTTTATCCACTAGATATGATAATGGGCAGATTTGGTCCAACCAGCGTTTTCCACTGATAAGTACTTTATTTGTATACTTGTACTGACTATTTTTCTCGGATTGCTCAGCAAAAGCAGAGAAAAGTTATTCTTTAAAATGAACAGAATAGCAGGAGTGGAATTCAGTGGTATGACTTGTCATGTTTTGGTAATACCTGGACATATTTGTGTGAAATTGTTGAAATGTCAACACTTCAATGAATCGGTAATAGAACTGATAGATTTGAGGTCAAAGTCTTGGAATAAACATAAAATTGGAGTGGAGGGGCAGAACCACTTGCAAAATAAATTGTATTTAACTTTATGTGTCATTCTTATGCATATGTGTCAATTTGAGTCTGTGATATTTTTTTCACTTCTGATATTTATTCTACAATATTTTTGAGTCCTGACATAGTGGTACTCAATATTGTTTTGAATCCCTGCAAAATATGATATAAATAATGAAAGTGGCTGCATTAATGGGGTAAATAATGTAGAAAGACATGTATATGTATATGTATATGTATATATAACGATTATTCACATAACAAGGAGGGAGGTAGCAACAACTGAAAAAAACATGAATTATTGGTTTGTCAGTAGTTGATGCAAAGATGAACTTGGGGATTCAAAAACATATGTCTGTGGTCTTTTTAATACAGAACTATTTACACATTGTACGCAATGAGCCCCAATGCTTGTCACCGTCATTGTGTGAGACAAGCAGCTACTCATCATGGGTGCACTACAGACACACAGCCATATCATATTAGAGTATCTTAAAACCAGAATAAAATACGAACAGCTAAAGTAAACACTGCCTGTGCTAGAACATCTCTTACAATCATCACATGTATGCCCTGACAATACATTGATGCAATGTACAGCGATATATATATATATATATATATATATATATATATATATATCTATATATGCACAGAATGTTCAATGAAAAGGAAACTGTCATGAAGGGTAACGTGTATAGGACAGAGCTTTTATGATAGCAGAAGAAACCATAGAGATAGAAGAATGCAAAGCGAGCTGTCCACCAAAGCAGGGACTACAAAACACAACACAGAAGGGGTCTGATATACTTGAATGTAGAGTAATGCGAAACCTAGATAGGAGAGGTGGAATACAGTAAAGTTACATGATGTTCCACACAGCACTGATACTGACGGCATCAGCGTGGAAGCAGTAGCCCTGAATTACATTAAAAAAAGGAAAATGTGATACACTCAGGGGAACCGAATCATCAGTTCAGTCTACCTGCCAGTATATTCTCAGTTTCCGAGCAAGGGGAGACACAGAAGCAGTCAGACTTAAAGGGTCATAAAACACATGTTTAAGGGTAGTGTAGAACATTTGCAGGCTTGCAACAAGAAAAGACTGATTAGCCATAAGGGAACTCAGCCTTTTTGAGCAATATTTGCTATACCAGTCTATAAGCAAGGGGAGCCACAGAAGCAGTCAGTCTGAAAGGGGTCAGAAAACAGACATATGGGAAATGTAGCATATTTGCAGACTGCAAATTAGATATTGCAAAGAAACACGCAATCCTTAGGAAATTAGAGCCCTCTACTCACTGCATTGGTTCAGCACAAATCATTTCTTAAACACACCATGCCATCAAAGCAGTTAGAATAAAGATGTTAGCTTTACTTTATTTCAGATTTGCCTAGTGGCAAGCAGCAGTGCTCAGCTCAATTACACGACCAATGGCAATATTCATGATGTGTGACATACATTGGACTTCATTTTGCCATAGGATGACGACTGCATATCTTGTTGGTTATACATGTTCATCGATGATGCTCTCTGTGACCCACATCACAATACATGGATCGAGAAAGATTAATTCTTATAAGCCCTTTGTGGACATGTGTTTGTCATGTTTATCTGTTTTTTGACCAGATTAAAGGTTGGAAATGGAAGCATAGGACAGAGATGAAAATAGAAGCAAGCAGAGGATAGAACACAAGGTGAATAATTAAGGAATAAGCAGAATGGATGTGGGATAGGAACATACCTCTAAACTTCTTATCTCAATGATCCTGGATAATTCCAACAATAGTTGTAACTATTTAATGATTCAACCCTCAATGATTCATCAGAAAAGTACACTTTTTTAAGAAAAGCACATAAAAAATAGTAGATAATCATGTATACATTAGTCTAATATCTAGAAAGTTGAGAGGTACGGATGGAAGTATTTGTTTGTGGTTTAGCTGGACTTTATTTTTTATTATAGTAGACAAAGCTGGTGAAGGATGTCAGGGAAGTATGAGGCTGGTAAGAGAGGGAGGTTACTTAGCAAGATGAAACAAATACAACTGCCAGAATGTTGGGTAACAGAATGTAGGAGTAGAATACAATGGTAAGGCGCAATCATGCAAACAGAGAAGACAATGGTGTGAAAGGTATTGTACAGCATACAGTGTTGAGCATAGACACAAAAAGGAGGGGAGCAACAGGTTGGGAGTTAGGATTTGATGTTCAAAGATATAGGGCCAGATTCACAAAGGCTTGCACGGAGTCTAAGAGTAGTGTAAGACTCCAGACAGCCAATATGTCTGCCGAGCGATCCAGGAACAGCCAGCAGGGGCATGCAGGAGAGCTTCTAAAACGACTCTTGCACGGACAGTGTTAGGTTATGCAAATCAACTCATTTGCTGCTGAAAGCTATGCAGATGAGGTAAATTTGCGATCCAGGAAACACTAACCTGTCCGAGTAAGAGTAGTGTTATTTGTAGAAATGAACTCGGTTGGTAACTGAGTAACGTTCTGCAAATAGCAAAATGGAGCAATGACAGCTCCAAATAATGGATGCATCCAGTTGAGGAAGCATGCCGATGGCCAAATATAAGGCCATTGACATTTATATGTGTTGCAAAGTAATAAAAAAAATATTTTTTTTCCCCTGATCTCCGATGTTTAAGTGTAGCGCAGTGTCACGCAAACGTGCGGTGCTCTAAAATCCCCCCAAAAAAATAAAAGCCAAAAATAGGCATTTTATCACAAATATCCATCTGCCATGCAAGTGAATGGCAGGCTGAAGACAGCATGGCTACTGAGCAGTGGTTGCTAAGGGGGGAAGCTTAGTGTGAGAGATGTAACCAAGCATTAGTAGGCAATCCTATGCAAATGAGTATAAGGATAGTGAATCCCAATTTTCCCTGCCATGTGAACAATGTCCCTAGAGTGTAAGAGTAGGATTAGGGGAGTAACAGAGTAGTAGATAGGTGATATCATGAGGGGGTATGTATCAAAGACTGTAAGCTTATTGGAGCAGAGTGGCATGTGTCTGCTGTGAGTTACTCAGGACTGGAAGAACAATGTCTACAGTTGTCTGAACTGAAACCAAGAAACCAAAGGAGTACTCTGTGGCTACAACCAAAGTTTCTTGCAAAGATGCTAACACTGTGTGCGTGCGTGTGTGCGCCTGTACACCCGTCTATGCCTGTGCATGTGTGTGCCCATGTAAGCCTGTGCGCGTGGATGTGCACCCACCTAAGCCTGTGTAAGCCTGTGTAAGACTGTGTGCATGCATGTGTGCCCGTGAGCGTGTGTTTGTGCTTGTTTGCACGGTGCCGCCCCCTGTGGAAACAGAAAAGGGAAAATTAAGGAAAAGTAGTAGTAGGAAGTTAACCAAGGAGAACTAGCAGAGCTGCCAGGTGAAATCAATCAGAATCAGCCAATTACACAGGTAGTACACTAGCCCAGCCCAGCACTTAAAACTCTGCAAACAACATTCCCCCATGTTTTACTCAGAAACACTGCAACACTGCAGTATACAAAGAGAAGTGAAAATTTAAAAAGCTTAACTGAGAAAAAAAAAATGTTAGGAGCTGCCATTGCTATTATAAGGCAACATGTGCAAGATGTTGAGGGTGGTGCCATTGCGGATGTTGCTGAGCAACCCACAGTGAGGAGATGGAGAAGAGAGTACAGACCCAGGGTAACCTATCAGGGGATACATGAGCTCGAGATTGTGGAGCACTATAGAGTGGACAGAGAGCTCCTGCAGCAAATTGTTGAGCTGTGCAGGCCATGCCTCACACACAGAACCAACAGAGGGGAACCCATCCCAGTGGAAACCAAGGTATGTGTTGGCGTAAGAATACTAGCAACAGGTACCTTCCAGAGATCAACTGGTGATATGATGGGGATTTCACAGGCATCAGCATCCAGGGTACTGCACCAGTTCCTGAATGCCATGTCAGCACATGTTGGTGATCATGTATATTTCCCCAATTCCTGTGAGGTATTGGCCAGCAATATGCATCTCTTCCAGCAAATAGCGGAATACCCTGAAGTAGTGGCTGCAATTGACTGCACGCACATACACATCAAAGCACCAGCCGGTGAGCGGGGTAGGGCCTACATCAACCGCAAGAGCTTCCACTCCATCAACTGCCAGGTCATGTGCGATGCCCAGGGCATAACACTGAATGTGTGTGCTGGCTGCCCTGGAAGCTACCACGATTCCCATATCTGGCATCTGACACAGCTGTACCAGACATTTGCCAGTGGGGACATCCCTGACGGTCACCTAGTGGGGGATGCTTGATACGCACTGGAGCCGTGTCTGATGACACCCATCAGACATGCATACACACCTGAACAAGAAATCCATAATGAGGCACACGCACAAACACGAAATGTAATCGATCATGTGTTTGGGATGCTGAAGTCACGGTTCCAGTACCTGGACACATCCTGTGGAGCCTTGCAGTACTCACCAACTACATGTACCCAACTTGTCATGGTATGTGCCATGCTACACAATATGATCCTGTGAAAACAGCTGCAGCAGGAACAGCATGGGGCAGGGCCAAACAGCCCCCCACCATTGCCAAGGCCTGCACAGGCACAGCGTGACTCAGAGGAGGAACAACCTGAGCCTGCCCCAGTAGGCAGAAGGAGGTGTGCCCAGTATGCCTTGGCCTTGGCAAAGAGGTAACACATAGCACATACACTGGCTCAGTAGGAACCATGGAAATGATACCTCTCTCTGACTCGCGCATAAAATAAAAGGGATGCCTAACTTGACACTACCTGTTTCCAAACATGTATAGGGAGTGTAGTATGTGCATCCAACATAGGCAGCCCTGCAGCACCACCGGAGGCATGATTGCCATGTTTTAAGCAATATTAAGCAGTGTTAAGCAGCATTTACCAGTATTTAGTATATGTAAACAAAATTGCCCTTGCTAACTAGCGTAATGTTGGGCAAGGTTGGGCAAAGTCATGCAAAGTTGAGCAAAGTCAGGTAAACATGCTCATATTTGCTTTACTGTTCCTTAAGCAGTCTGCTCTGCCCAGCATGAAAATAAAAAGCAGTGACAGGGCTCGATCCCTGGATACTGTGCACTATAGTCACAGTACGGAACAACTAAGTCATGATAGCATTTCAGTGACAGAGACACAGCAGGACAATTGTACAGTAATGCAAACTCAAAGAAATGCTGTATCATGTCCCTAAAGAGGCATATGTGTAACCTCCCCTACAGGCCTATGCAGACAGAGAACATCAGGCCAGGTGGTGTAATTTGGGTAGCGTAGGCTATGAAGTCGCAATCTAATATACGCAACTTTGGATGCTAGGATCTGTAGCACAGTAGTATGCCTCAAGACAGTACAATGAAATGGTGTATGGTACATAGCAGTGCAGGCATAGCAAATGTGCATAAGTGTCAGGTGAAACTCTCATCCTATGTACACCCACAGTAACAATCAAGTGTGCCCCTGGGTAGAAATGTACAATGAATAGCTGCCTCCCCTGCATGTAGAAATGTTGATAAGTCTATGCAAAGTGTCTCATGGAAGCCCTGCAGGCACAGCATGATCCCTGTTGATCTATGACACAAAGGTGAGCCCTGTAAAGATACATCTTGACTTTCCATACACATATAGTATAGATGTCTATACTGGGCGTGCTCACACACTCCAACAAATGTAGTGGATTTCATTCAGCATCACACTGAAAGGTCATACTGGGCATGCTCACACACTTAGAAAAAAAAGCAAATGTCAGGCAACAACATACTGAAAGGTCATACTGGGCATGCTCACACACATGCCAAATACGGAGGTGATAATAATGGATCTATGGACAAATGTGGATAGACATCTCTACTTCCAGAAATACATTCACAAATATTTGTGTGTGAAGTTCGGTGATGACTGGAGAAAAAAAAAACACTGTTTTGTGTTTTTAACTTTGTGGTTGTGGAATTAAAAAGGTTTTTTTTTTTTTTTTTTTTTTTGGACTTTTTAATACTAACGCCTTGCTCTTCATCTACCTACCTCAACGGCTGCTAGTAGGTGTTCTACATTCACAAAGTTGTCAGAAATTCATACTATGTGTTCACATAAACTGCCAAGGTCTGTGCATGTAGGTCAAAAGAGGTTCCCAGTACTCATCAGTCATCAGACCCGTCAGAGAGTACCACAACACACTTGCGATGAATCAGACTAGGCATGTTCAACAGCCAGAAAGACCACTGAAGTACCCTAATAATAGGATTACTGGCCTCAAACAGTTGCCCCATGCAACAAGTCTGAATGTAACCCAATCTGTACTCTATTGCATACTGTCTACTCAGGATATCTCTGCCCAACAGACAGGCCCATGTCATGGCTACACTCAGATCTGTACTGAGTTACAGCTCAATGGCACTAAATATACAGACTCAACTGATATTGCCAACATCCTGGCAGATAGGATCACTGTTAACTGTACCCCACCCTCACCCATGAAAGAGCACACCTCTATAATGGAAGACTGCAAAGTTGCTGTCATCACGGCTGCACAGGTAAAAAAACACTCTCCAAAGCCAGTATCACAGCAGCCATGGGACCAGATAACTTCACAGGCTGTGTTCCACACAAACCACAGAATGAACAGGCACCACACTGACGTACCATGTGCAGTCATAGCCTCACCTCATACTTTGTGCCCGTTGAATGGTGCACAGTGACGGTTATCCCACTACACAAGGGTAGAGACACCATGGACCCCAGGAAATAGCACCCCATCAGCCTGACGAGCCCGCTCTTCAAGGCCATGGAATGTATCATCATACAACATATAAACAATTACATTTGTAAACCCCAAACCCTGGACCACAACCATGTTGGGTTTGTAAAATGCAGATCATGTCACCTAAACCTGATAGATGACATTGAAGCAGTCAACAGAACCGTCGACAAGGGTAAGGTGGTTCACACAGCCTATGTTGATCCTGCCATGGCTTACAACACCACCCCACACTCTGGATATATAGATAAACCCACCAAACTAGGTATAAATTGCTATGTCACAAGATGGGTTGCCAACAGGCTTACTGACAGAACACACTGTGAAAGTAGCAGACTCCATGTATGACTTTGGACCAGTGATGAGTGCAGTACCACAAGGTCCAGTCCTGTGTCTTGTCCTGTTTAGTATCTACTTCCCTGAAGTAAACTTTAACATGGAAGGTCTGTGGCTACAGAAGATACCAGAGGACTGCAAACTAGGAGCCATAATTGTAAACACTAAAGATGTGGACATCCTACAAAAGGGCCTCACTGAGACAGATGGCTGTTGTCAAAGCCATGGGCTCTAGGTCAATGGCAAAAGGTGCATTGTCATCCCCTTTGTTAAAACCTCTGTAGCCAAGAACTACAACATAGGTGGTAGTATACATAACACTGAAAGTGTGACAAGGGACCTTGGGTCACAGGTGTACACTGGGCACAAGTGTGATAATCACATCCCCACAGTAGTCAGGAAACCCTGCTATGTGGCACACCACATCACAACATGTGTCTCATGCAGGATAGAAGAGGACATTGTTCCCCACTACTCATCACTCACTAGAACTATAATAAAGTACAACACCACTTTTGAAATATACCTCACAAGACAACCACAACAACTTTAAAGCCTGCAGCAATACCTCACAAAGAACATTAGGGGCCAGAAATACATGCCATACACAGACCATCTCAAAATGATCCATCTGTACTCCCTTGCATATCACCTACTCAGATGTGTTAACTGCCTAACATGCAAAGCTATGTCAAACGCAGAGCTGTTGGACATACTCCACGTAAAACACTCACAATCCCTCTGACCTTCAGACCCAAAACCCCAAGTGAAATACAAAAGGAAGGGGTGTACCCATTTACCGTATGGATACCCACACCTTCAGGTTAGTAGCACAGCATGAGGCCTTGGAGACCATGCAAGTGCAACTAACATTGGGCAAAGCTGCAATTCAGATTGTAGCCTGCTACAGATCACCTACGTTGTCACAGGAACCTCACTCAGTATTCCTGAGAACAGTGGAAAATATAGAGGTCCTATCAAACACCATTATATGAGATGATTACAACTACTCAAACAGTGAGTGGGAGAATTACTTGTGTACAACGTCCTTTTCCCAATGTTTCCCAGAGATTAAAAGCTCTAATACCCTGGAACAGCTGGTCACCATGCCCAATAGAGGTGACACCATACTGGACATGATCATCACCAACATGGGGTACCAGTGTTCCACAACACAGATAAAGCCCTCGCTGGTAATATCAGATCATAAAGTAATTACACTGGAAATCCACATCCCGCCCCCTCACCCAGTCAATGAAACCACCGTGAAGACATTTTCAAAAGCAAACTACACATGTCCCAAGACAAAAGTGGAAAGTTCAAAAGATCTCTTGCTGTAGGATAATGGTATACAATCAGCTGAATCAGTTACAAGTGAATCCTATGAGCATCTACAGGGATGCATGAATCGAGATGTCACAAATAAAACTAAGATGCACTTCTCCAAAAATAAGAAAACAATCTGGTGGTTGTTGCCCATAAATAAGCTAGACAACAGAAGGAGGAAAATAACACCTGATAGAGCCAACTTCACTAAAGGAAAGGCATCACTGATCATTATAAGGAAGAAGCAATGATCACTCATAAAATAATTCAAGAACACTTTCAAAAGACAAATTGCCAAGGACTGTAAGAATGACAACCACAAAGCCTGCGGTAGATATACCACACATGTAGGTGTCAACTTCCAAATTTGCTGTCAACTACTGACAAATGGCAAGGAATACACTGAACCAACTTTCATTGCCCACATCCTGGGGGACAAGTTCAGTGCAAATTTCCCCCCATCACCCCCAAAAGGGCCTGTGTCCATCACAGAAGAATGCAGAGTTCCAGACATCATGGACACGCAGGTAAGGACAGTCCTCTACAAAGCCAATAACACAGCATCATTGGGACTGGATGGTGTCCCATGCTGCATCTCACACTAGGCCCAAAAGGAACCACACCCTCACCTACATTCACTGGCTGGACTCAATCGTACCACAGGGTATGTACCCAAAGAATGGCATACACCAACAGTCATCCAGCCCCACAAAGGGGGTGCCACAACAGAACCTAGAAACCATTGCCCTATACGTCTACTCAGCCTGGTCTACAAAGCTATTGAGCAAATTGTCATGGAACCCATAAACAGTGACACTGGGGACCTTCAGACACTGGACTCTACACAACTCTGCCTTGTTAAAGGCAGACCCTGCCTCCTAAACATAGTTGACTTACTACAAACAGTTACCAAGGACATAGATGGAGGTGAAAGTAGTTCACACAGCTCACCTGGACCTCACTAAGGACTTTTTACACCATTCTCCAATCTGTCATCATGGACACGCTTACCAGCCTGAACATCAACAGCTATGTCACAGGATGTGTGGCCAAGTGGCTCACAGATCAAACACACATGTTCAGAGTTGCAGGTGCCATGTCCGACTCTAAGGCAATCACAAATGGCATCCCACAGGTCTTGGCCCTGGGACCCCACCTGTTCAGTAGACACTGCTCAGAGATACAGGCAAGCATGGGAGGAGTATGGCTGAACAGGTTTGCAGATGACTGCTAACTGTGGTCCATAATCGACTCTATGTCTGACACACACATCCTCCAGAAGGGGCTTACAGAGACAGACACCTGGTGTCAAAACAATGCCCCAAGAAGAATGGCAAAGAATGCATAGTCATCCCCTTTGGCTAAAACAAAGTGCAAACAAATTACCACATAGGTGGTACTCCAGTATGTATGGAGAAAGTCATGAAGGCCCTGGGGACACAGTTAGATAGTACACTCTTCTTTGAAGATCACATGGCCAAGGTGTTTAGACATTTCTTCTATGTAGCCCACCCAATGTCACCTAATGTTACCCACTTTGTCTAGTCTGATGATGTCACCAACCTACAAATATACCTGTGGAAAAGCAATTTCACAGTAATGTGTATAGTGCATCGTGTAAATGCGTACTCATGTAATATCATAAACAAGTTCGGTAGGGGTTTGAATCCTGCACTTGACAAGTGTGTGTGTTTGTCTGTCTGTATGTGATCTCCTTGGAGAGGAGCGACCTTTTTGGAGCGTACTCATACACCTTAAAAGTGGTATACTAATCTTTGTCAGGTCTGATGATGTCACCATCCTTCAAATACACTTGTGGAAAAGTGAGCTCACAGTAATGTGTATGGCATGTCATGCAAGTGCATACTCCTACAGTGTAATAAACCAGATAAGTAGGGGTTTGAATCCTGCACTTGACAAGTTGACTGTCTGTGTGTGATCTCCTTGGAAAGGAGCAATCTTTTTGGAGAGTACTCATACACTTTAAAAGTGGTTTACTAATCTTTGTCAGGTCTGCAGATGTCACCATCCTTCAAATATACCTGTGGAAAACAGAACTCACAGTAATGTGTATAGTGCGTCGTGTAAATGTATACTCCTACAGTGTCATGAACCAGTTAGATAGGGGTTTGAAACCTGCACTTGACAAGTGTGTGTGTAATCACCTTGAAAAGGAGCAACCTTTTTGGAGAGTGCTCATACACCTAAAAAGTGGTATACTAATCTTTGTCAGGTCTGATGATGTCACCATCCTTCAAACATACCTGTGAAAATGGCGTTTCATAGTAATGTGTATAGTGTGTTATGTAAATGCATACCCCTGTCATATCATAAGCCAGTTAGGTCTGGGTTTGAATCCTTTACTTGACACCTGTGTGTAATAACCTTGGAGAGGAGAAACCTTTTTGTAGAGTAGTAGAACACCTTACAAGTGGTATATTTATCTTTGTCAAGTCTGATGATGTCATCATCTTACAAATATACCTGTGGAAAAACAACATCCCAGTAATGTGTATAGTATGTCGTGTTAATGCATATTGCTCTAGTATCATGAAGTAGTTAGGTAGGTGTTTGAATTCTGCACTCGGTGAGTGTGTGTGCTCTATGTGTGTGGCACTGTTGGTCAATGTGTAGTGTGTTTTGCTTTTACTACTGTATGACATGTCAGTATGCATTGCACATGTGAGGTAGCTGTGTGGCAAATACATATACGTACATGTTACCTCAATTATTGCATGTGTGTGAACCCTGCTTTCTCCAAGGACACAACTGTCATCTTTGCCAGACAGTGCTGCTGCGTCCCAGAACTTAGGTCACATCTTTATGCTTGTGACAAGGCCAGCCACTGCATTGATCCCTGGCCTAGGTCATCCGTGTCACACACACTCATTACGGTTACTATTGAATTGTGTGAGTGAGGGTTTATGTCTGAGGTATATGTTAGACCGGTTCTAACGCAGCAAAGTCTGTCAATGATGACGATTCATTATAGGTGTACAACAACCTTTGTGGATATGCATGCAAACCCCTTATTGCTTATGTGATCCACCGAGGTATTTCAAAATACCTTAGGAAATGTGATTATCAAAGGAGAGATGACGTAACACTTGGTTACATGTACACATCGGTACCTGTTCATCATGTTGGTGGCTACTACCTATGTGGTACTGTGAGGATACTATGTTCCGTAAAGGTGGATGACTATGCTTAGTTTGGATAATAGCTTTACAGCATGGGTTTGACAACAGTTATCTGTCTGTTTGGTACCCTTGTGGAGGATGTCTGTGTCATCTGGAGAATGCATTATAGGCCACAGTATGCATTACCAGATGTGGATGGACATATCCCTATTGTGATTGCTTGTACCTTAGAGAGCTATATGCCAAACAGGAGTGGTCTCATTAATGGGTGCAGGTGAATACCACCGGTTACTGGCATAGTATAGTACCTGAAGGATGCAAATGTTGCTGTGTGTCCTACAGCTGTGTGTCAGTCGTGAAGACATCATCTAAAGATTGGTTATGGTCAGGCTGTTGAAGTTATGTATATTACCAGAATGCAGAACAATGACAGATAGTAACAGTATCACCCACAGCACAGTGTCAAACCATGTCATACACACATGTGTAGTCAGATTCCGAAATGTGTGTAGTACAATGCATACTGGCCACCAACAGAAACTATGTAGTGTTACTGTGTAATACAGGGCATGTCACCCTGCCCACGTGCCCACTATGCATGTAAATGCAGACAGTGCACCTCCACCATGTTCACAGATGTACACCTGCAAATCTGTGCTACACACATCCCATACATACTGTCCATTCTCTAACACATGCTGCCAATACTACACACATCAGTCAAGTGGCATGTGGGTGGAAAATACACTATTTTAACTAACACTGGTATATACAATACTACAATGACAATCATAGCTTTAATGCATCATGCCTGCTCAGCTACACCTTCAAGCATATCATTACACTCTACTGCTGACAACATGGTAACATTGCTGTACTGCTACAAAGTCACCCTGTGCATCAGCACCATGGTAGCCTGTTCCTACATCGATGCTACAGATGACAGGAGGTGGCACAGTTTTCATCATATGCACAGGGTGTGTTGTTGGTTTGCCAGAGGTCTACAGTGAGCCATCCAATCGACATGTATGTGTGTGTGTGTGTGTGTGTGTGTGTGTGTGTGTGTGTGTGTGTGTGTGTGTGTGTGTGTGAGGGGCAGGAGTACTGCTATGGGCCAATGTTGATGTAATGTGTGTGGGTATGTGTTAGCCCTAGGTTTCTGGTTCCTGTTTGTGTGTGTCTGCATGCACACAGTTCCACCATGTGGCTGCCATATACGGTTATTTGTGGGACAGCCACAGACTGTACCTGCCAGGCTTTACAGATCACCATCTCTGGCCATGGATACGGTACCTGTGCCTGGCAAGGGTGCTACTGACACTATCAGGTACTAAGCCAGACTGGGTACTATCCCCAGAGGGAGATGGATGTACATTGGACCCAGGTCCCTGCTGAGACTGTCCAGAGCCACGTGCATGTGGTCTTCTAGGACATTCTATCGACAGCCCACCCCCAACATTGATGGTGCTGGTACTGGCACTATGGGAGTGGCTGTGACTTGGGGGACGTCCATGGTGACTGCCAGTTGCTGATGTTGCTGACATAAGTCCAAGTCAATGACTCAAGTGTCTCGCACTGTCCTGACACATGGACATGACATTGCGGAGGACATCTAATGTCTCTCCACAATGTCTATCTGTGACCTCAGTGTAATGATGGATGGCACCTGCTAGGTCACGGATACTGTCAATTACGGCGGTGTTATATGCCCTCTGTGCCCTTAGTCCCTGTCTGGTGTACTGTTCCATACATGCCATTGCCTCCATGACAGCCTGGGACATGCATGATGTTGTCAGACCTGTGACATGTCTGCCAGTGGCATGATGAGCAGCAGTGCTCTGGCGAGAACCCCTGGACATCTGCCTATGTGGTACCCTTCCTGACATCTGGGTATGGCTGCTGTGTTGGGATGCATGTGCCATGGATACCACACTGTCCTGGCCAATGCTGACTGTATGCTGTCCCTCAGCTAAGGGCATTGGTGATGGATGTATTGGCAGTATGACTGTGTGCATGGATGGGGTGGACACTTGTGTACTGTCGATTGGTGGTCCAACGACAGACCCTGACAAACATGCCTGTGCCTCAACACATCTATCATCATCATCACTATTTTGCTCAGTGACATTGGTTTCCCTGCTGCATTGAACCAGCCCAAAGTCAGCACCTGTGAGAGGAAGACAGGAAACACACTTTACGACCTGTACATGATGTCGGCACACATGCACACATGAACACATGCGCACATGAACACATGCACACATGAACACATGAACACATGCACGCATGCACACATGAACCCATGCACACATGAACATATGCACACATGCACACATGAACACATGCACACATGCAGACATGAACACATGAACACATGAATGCATGAACACATGCACACATGCACACATGAACACATGAACACATGAACACATGCACACATGTACACATGCACACATGCACACATGAACACATGCACACATGTACACAAATGCACTCCTCACTAAAACAGCAGACACACACACACACACACACACACACACACACACACACACACACACCACCAGCAATCCAGATCATACTCAATAGCGGGTGATGGTGGGGTACAGTATCACAAGGCAATCAGTTATATCACACGTGTCATCATGCCGGACATGTGTTGCTCAACAGCATGCAGTGCGGGTGTAGACAGCCCTTGCTAATAACAGTATACATGGCTTTGATGCATGTGTGTTGTTGTTCAGTGATTGGCTTCACCCTGGAACGTAATGTGTACATGGACAGAACATTGCTGTGCAAGTATTAAAAGCTCTGCAATGTCTTGTGCACCATCACTCACAGGTATACATACCATGGCTGGATGTGTATCTGTGTGTCACATAGATATCCATTCCTGATTAATGCGTCTGTGTATTTAACAGATGATTGTGGACACAGGTTTAGCACATGCATGCTATGTATACACACAGGATGAGTGGTGCATGTATACCTGATGGAATACCATTGCTCAACATAGCCATTGTACAGTGGTTATGGTGAGTGTAGGACAGATTGTGGACATGCCAGTGCCAGCCATGACATGGCTTGCTACAACACAACTGCAACGTTAAACTTCACACATACACAGTGTGTGTCATGTGACCTATACACTCAATAGCATTACATGACATATATGTGTCACTTTGTACAAATGGTGATTGCTATGCATAATGTGTATAGCTGCATATGTTTGCACACACACAACATTGAGGTGCATAGCAGTTAATGCTATGTGTGGTACTGTGGTCACTGTAACTGGATGGGGTGTAGTACCATGAGCCATCATCATGCAGCATCATGTGGTCACTCAAGGCTAATAATGTGTGCCAGACCGGCACATACCATGCTGTACCAGAACTGCAGTACCATGGCTACATTCACCATTTTACAGCCAGTTGTTACATGGGTTTGTATGATGCCCAATAGGGGGCATTGCCTAACATGAATGTGTTATGTGTTGAAGAGTGTCTCACAGCCACATGAGAGGCATCTACCCCTCAGGTATATCATGTGTGCTGTGTGGATGACATTTGGGATACCGGAGTGTGACCTTACATAGGGTGTCTGAATACGCCATGTGTAGCATGTTAACGTGTACTGTGTATGACAATGTTGTGTATGTTGTGTGCATGTGTATCGACTCTGCCTATCCAACGTCCACTACAGTGTTGCCACAATTGCGTGGGATGCTCTGTGTATTGTATGTGTTTTAGGCAGCTACCCACATTACTGGGATGTACATAGTCTCACAGCAAATATGCACAGCATGCATTATGCGTAGGTGTGATACGTGTCCATGGCCTACACCTCACCTATGACATGCACATATAATTAGCAATTTTAAATATAGAACACACTCACCAGCATGGGTCTGCTGCCTTGATGTCACACCAGAGGGACCTACAAGGATATGAGACAGTTTGTCAATGGCAACAACTGTGGCATTGCTACTGTGTGTTTGCAATGTTACAGTAGTACAACAGTTGACAGTCACAGACCTACAGATCATATTCCTAATTATTAGTATTGCACAACACTAAGCACCACATCTTCTAACTAAACAGTACACATCTCACATAAGCATGCTATAACACTAGAGGTAACAGTAGTCTACAGCTATGCCATGTTACCTGCACACTCTGTGTCAACTTGATGTGGATCCGGCCTCCATGATGATACATGTTAGTTGTTGATGTTGTTGTTGGCCAGGAGCCACCTGGCTCAGGAGCAGCTCCTCCATTCTGGTGAGGGGGGGGGGTGGATGGCTACCCCACCACCTGTGGCAAGCTGTTGTCCATGGATATCAGACACATGCTGCCGGACATGTCTAATTAAATCACTGCAGTGATGGCGTACCTGCTCATATGTCCGGTTATGCATGCCTATGTCATTTACACTACGGACAAGATCTTGCCACAGTGCAGTCTGCTCATGCTGAACCTGGCTGGTTCTGGAGAACAGCAGGGCATAGTGCTGCACCAGGCTTGTTGTTATTATTTCCTCCTCTGTTGGGCTATAGCTGGGGCTACGATGGTGGGACATGGCCCTGGAAGACAGTGAAACAATATGTGTGAGCAAGTCATGTGGCACACTTAACATTCTAAAGTAGAGATATCAATAAACTGCCATATATAGCAACCTATTGACTGCCACAGGATATACACTTTCAATGCCACATATCAGTGCTCAGCCCACAACTGCCTGACAGTGCCTGGCACACCCTATATATTGAACCATGTTTTGCACAGCAACAAAGATAAACCAGTATGTAAGACTATAAACAGTACATGGCACACTGTATGTGACACAATGCACCACCTAGCCACATGA